>NC_092076.1:22015090-22200090 GCF_039877785.1 Chaetodon trifascialis | reverse complement strand
ACCGTGACCCGCCAGTTGAGAATCACTGATTTAGAGGACAGTTAAGAAAAAAATCACCACACAGCAATGGCCTTGCAGATACAGAGAGCATTAAGAGTCCATGATAAATTTACCTGGTGTGGGATCAATAAAGTCTCGTCTCATGTCAATGAGTTCGAGTTCATTAAATTCATCATACGTAGTGACAACAGATCAGCCCTTTTTGCATGTTATCCTTCCTCTGTTATGAAATATTGCACATTTACACAAAAATTTGCATTACGTATCTCAGTGGAGGCCAAACTGTGAGACTGCACCTTCAACATGTTCAGAGGAACAACGGCAAGTTGCCTTTACGTTGTGAGGCAGGAGGACCAAGCTGATAAATAGGCCTCAAAATGTCTTTCTGAAAGAATGAAACATACATTTTTACAATTGTTCAAATGGCGTACTGATAACTCTTTCAGAAGCAGATTTAATCTATTCAAGGAACATGTCTGTCCTCACTCATGTACATTCTGAATCTCCTCATCAGTATTCTGAATAGCAGATGCTGGAATAAAATACGCATTCCTCTAAATTTATGTAAAACATACACACATTTTAGAGACACGATTCACTGAAATAAAACATGTCCCAACAATGTCCTCAGTATCTAACACACTGACAGTTTCCTGTATGGCAGTTACATGAAGATACAAGTGAATGGATTCTCCGCAAGTGAAACAGCAATAATATTACATCTTAAAAATCAAACCCGCATATATCCACCATGAAACTAACAGTGTAACATTAACGATACTGTATGGCACATTAGCCTTGTTCCATTTCAGTCATGCCTGGAAATGGAGACCACAGTTTTTCAAAAGCATTTTAGCCAGACTGGCTAAAACAGACTACACAATGTCCCATTATGGTGAGCATGCAGCACATCCAAAAAAATAAATGAATAAAAAAACCCACCAGCTTTCAACACACATGAATATTCAAGCGAACAGATTCTCCGCAAGTGAAACAGCAATAATATTACATCTTAAAATCAAATCAAACCCGCATATATCCACCATGAAACTAACAGCGTAACATTAACGATACTATATGGCACATTAGCCTTGTTCCATTTCAGTCATGCCTGGAAATGGAGACCACATTTTTCAAAAGCATTTTTGCCCGACTCGCTAAAAACACTCACAATGTCCCATTACGGTGAGAATGCAGCACATCCAAAAAAAAAAACAAAAAAACACCAGCTTTCAACACACATGAATATTCAATATGACAATATGACACACATCTAGCATGAAACTAACAGCATAATTTAGTTAACTCTCAGCATGGCATATTAGCCTGTAATGTCATGCAGGGAAACTGGCGACAATCAGTAGTCACAGACAATTTTGTCGGAGACACACTGACAGTTTCCTGTATGGCAGTTACATTAAAATACAAGTGAATGGATTCTCCGCAAGTGAAACAGAAATAATATTACATCTCAAAAATTAAACCGCATATATCCCACCATGAAACTAACAGCGCAACGTTAACGATGGCACATTAGCCTTGTTCCATTTCAGTCATGCCTGGAAGTGGAGACCACATTTTTTCAAAAGCATTTTAGCCATCCATCCATCCATCCATTGTCTTCCGCTTATCCGGGGCCGGGTTGCGGGGGGAGCAGTCTGAGCAGGGACGCCCAGACTTCCCTCTCCCTGGACACTTCCTCAACTCTTCCGGGGGGATCCCGAGGCGTTCCCAGGCCAGCCGAGTGACGTAGTCACCCCAGCGTGTCCTGGGTCTTCCCCGGGGCCTCCTCCTGGTGGGACAATGCCTGGAACACCTCCCTAGGGAGGCGTCCAGGGGGCATCCGATAGAGATGCCCGAGCCACCTCAGCTGACTCCTCTCGATGCGGGAGGAGCAGCATTTTAGCCAGACTCGCTAAAAACAGACTCACAATGTCCCATTATGGAGAGCATGCAGCACATCCAAAAAAGAAAAGAAAACAAAAAACCCCCACCAGCTTTCAACACACATGAATATTCAAGCGAGCAGATTCTCCGCAAGTGAAACAGCAATAATATTACATCTTAAAAATCAAACCCGCATATATCCACCATGAAACTAACAGCGTAACGTTAACGATACTATATGGCACATTAGCCTTGTTCCATTTCAGTCATGCCTGGAAATGGAGACCACATTTTTTCAAAAGCATTTTTGCCAGACTCGCTAAAAACAGACTCACAATGTCCCATTATGGTGAGCATGGCAGCACATCCAAAAAAAACAAAAAAAAAAAACAAACAAAAAACCCCCACCAGCTTTCAACACACATGAATATTCAAGCGAGCAGATTTCTCCGCAAGTGAAACAGCAATAATATTACATCTTAAAAATCAAATCCGCATATATCCACCATGAAACTAACAGCGTACCGTTAACGATGGCACATTAGCCTTGTTCATTTCAGTCATGCCTGGAAATGGAGACCACATTTTTTCAAAAGCATTTTAGCCAGACTCGCTAAAAACAGACTCTCAATGTTCCATTATGGAGAGCATGCAGCACATCCAAAAAAAAAAAAAAAAAACCACCAGCTTTCAACACACATGAATATTCAAGCGAGCAGATTCTCCGCAAGTGAAACAGCAATAATATTACATCTTAAAAATCAAATCCGCATATATCCACCATGAAACTAACAGCGTAACGTTAACGATGGCACATTAGCCTTGTTCCATTTCAGTCATGCCTGGAAATGGAGACCACAGTTTTTCAAAAGCATTTTAGCCAGACTCGCTAAAAACAGACTCTCAATGTCCCATTATGGAGAGCATGCAGCACATCCAAAAAAAAAAAAAAAAAAAAAAAAAAACCCACGAGCTTTCAACACACATGAATATTCAAGCGAGCAGATTCTCCGCAAGTGAAACAGCAATAATATTACATCTTAAAAATCAAAACCCGCATATATCCACCATGAAACTAACAGCGCAACGTTAACGATACTATATGGCACATTAGCCTTGTTCCATTTCAGTCATGCTTGGAAATGGAGACCACATTTTTTCAAAAGCATTTTTGCCAGACTCGCTAAAACAGACTCACAATGTCCCATTATGGTGAGCATGCAGCACATCCAAAAACAAAAAAAAACCCCACCAGCTTTCAACACACATAAATATTCAATATGACAATATGACACACATCTAGCATGAAACTAACAGCATAATGTTAGCTAACTCTCAGCATGGCATCTTAGCCTGTAATGTCATGCAGCGAAACAAGGTCCACGTTTTACCAAAGCACTTTTGCGACAATCAGTAGTCACAGACAATTTTGTCGGAGACACAAAGAAAATAAATGCTTTCAGTGTTAACATTTGCTTAACATGCATGAACAATCTTAATGATTCCAATCATATTACAGTGCTTACCTTGCTAATATTGACTTGATCTTGCCGGTAACTGAAGATGTGCTGTAACAATGTCCAAAATTCAGACGAGGACAGTGGGCGCTGTCTCTGCTGTTTGAATGACGCGTCAAAGATGTTTGAATGTAAGCGCTCCTTCTGTTCACAAGGAGAGGGGGGCAACAAAAAAAAAACAAAAAACAAAAAACAAGTGCACCTGGACTCCAGAATAGAAACAACTTTGATGTGTAGTTCATCCAGCACATCAAAAGACATCATGTGTGCACATGTCTGTGTGTGTGACACACACACACACACACACACACACACACACACACACACACACACACACACACACACACACACACACACACACACACACACACGCACACACACACACACACACACACACACACACACACACACACACACACACACACACACACACACACACACACACACACACCCACCAGCGGGCAGAGAGTGCTTTTTCACTGAATACATGTGGTCCACGATTTGGTTTTATTTTCTATATAGCGCCAGATCACAACATAAGTCATTTGAGAATAGTTTTCCTTTTGAACAGGTCTATACCTTGTGCCTTTATTAAACAAACTCAATAGCCTTATCTTATATATCTCATTTACAGGAAGGCATGTCATTTGTCTCTACATGGTCGCACGTTTACACTTCTCCTCTGCTCTCTGGATCGCGCATGGCGGAGTTCCGCCCCGATGTCCGTCTACGACCCACTTTTGGACCGTGACCCGCCAGTTGAGAATCACTGATTTAGAGGACAGTTAAGAAAAAAATCACCACACAGCAATGGCCTTGCAGATACAGAGAGCATTAAGAGTCCATGATAAATTTACCTGGTGTGGGATCAATAAAGTCTCGTCTCATGTCAATGAGTTCGAGTTCATTAAATTCATCATACGTAGTGACAACAGATCAGCCCTTTTTGCATGTTATCCTTCCTCTGTTATGAAATATTGCACATTTACACAAAAATTTGCATTACGTATCTCAGTGGAGCCAAACTGTGAGACTGCACCTTCAACATGTTCAGAGGAACACGGCAAGTTGCCTTTACGTTGTGAGGCAGGAGGACCAAGCTGATAAATAGGCCTCAAAATGTCTTTCTGAAAGAATGAAACATACATTTTTACAATTGTTCAAATGGCGTACTGATAACTCTTTCAGAAGCAGATTTAATCTATTCAAGGAACATGTCTGTCCTCACTCATGTACATTCTGAATCTCCTCATCAGTATTCTGAATAGCAGATGCTGGAATAAAATACCATTCCTCTAAATTTATGTAAAACATACACACATTTTAGAGACACGATTCACTGAAATAAAACATGTCCCCAACAATGTCCTCAGTATCTAACACACTGACAGTTTCCTGTATGGCAGTTACATGAAGATACAAGTGAATGGATTCTCCGCAAGTGAAACAGCAATAATATTACATCTTAAAAATCAAACCCGCATATATCCACCATGAAACTAACAGTGTAACATTAACGATACTGTATGGCACATTAGCCTTGTTCCATTTCAGTCATGCCTGGAAATGGAGACCACAGTTTTTCAAAAGCATTTTAGCCAGACTGGCTAAAAACAGACTCACAATGTCCCATTATGGTGAGCATGCAGCACATCCAAAAAAAATAAATGAATAAAAAAACCCACCAGCTTTCAACACACATGAATATTCAAGCGAACAGATTCTCCGCAAGTGAAACAGCAATAATATTACATCTTAAAAATCAAACCCGCATATATCCACCATGAAACTAACAGCGTAACATTAACGATACTATATGGCACATTAGCCTTGTTCCATTTCAGTCATGCCTGGAAATGGAGACCACATTTTTCAAAAGCATTTTTGCCCGACTCGCTAAAAACACTCACAATGTCCCATTACGGTGAGAATGCAGCACATCCAAAAAAAAAAAACAAAAAAACACCAGCTTTCAACACACATGAATATTCAATATGACAATATGACACACATCTAGCATGAAACTAACAGCATAATTTAGTTAACTCTCAGCATGGCATATTAGCCTGTAATGTCATGCAGGGAAACTGGCGACAATCAGTAGTCACAGACAATTTTGTCGGAGACACACTGACAGTTTCCTGTATGGCAGTTACATTAAAATACAAGTGAATGGATTCTCCGCAAGTGAAACAGAAATAATATTACATCTCAAAAATTAAACCGCATATATCCACCATGAAACTAACAGCGTAACGTTAACGATACCATATGGCACATTAGCCTGTTATAAGTTCAGTCATGCCTGCAAAGCACCTTTGCTAGCAAGACTTGCTAATCACACTCAATTTCATCAGCGAAAGAAATACAACAAAGTACTATCAATTTAGTCTATGTGAGAGAGGATAATCTAAGTGAGTCAGATTATATTAAAACGCTTACCTTGCTCACGTTGACTTGACCTGACCGGCAAGGGAAGACGGGCTGGAACAACGACGTCCGAAGTCCAGAGAACTCAGAGGGACTATGGCGTCACTTCTACTGAGAATACTTCAAAGATGTCTTTTGATGTGCTGGATGAACTGTGTGTGTGTGTGTGTGTGTGTGTGTGTGTGTGTGTGTGTGTGTGTGTGTGTGTGTGTGTGTGTGTGTGTGTGTGTGTGGATGAACTACACATCAAAGATGTTTCTATTCTGGAGTCCAGGTGCACTTGTTGTTTTTTTTTTTTTTTTTTGTAGCCCCCCCCCCCCCCCCCCCCCCCCCCCCTCTCCTTGTGGACAGAAGGAGCGCTTACATTCAAACATCTTTGATGCGTCATTCAAACAGCAGAGACAGCGCCCACTGTCCTCGTCTGAAATTTGGACATTGTTACAGCACATCTTCAGTTACCGGCAAGATCAAGTCAATGTTAGCAAGGTAAGCACTGTAATTTGATTGGAATCATTAAGATTATTCATGCATTTGTGTTCCGGATAGCGACTAACATCGCCAGAGTTGAGACCGTGTCTAGCCACATAACGTTAATGCTATGCATGTTAAGCCAATGTTAAGTCGATATTAGCAAGGTAAGCACTGTAATATGATTGGAATCATTAAGATTGTTCATGCATGTTAAGCCAATGGTAACACTGAAAGCATTTATTTTCTTTGTGTCTCCGACAAAATTGTCTGTGACTACTGATTGTCGCAAAAGTGCTTTGGTAAAACGTGGACCCGTTTCCCTGCATGACATTACAGGCTAATATGCCATGCTTGGAGTTAGCTAACATTATGCTGTTAGTTTCCTGCTAGATGTGTGTCACTTTGAGGTAAAGTTGTGGCTTTTTCATCTGTGTGGAATCTAAACACATTTTTGTTGATTAGCAAGTCTTGCAAAGGTGCTTTAGGAAAAAACGGTGGTCTCCATTTGCAGGCATGACTGAAATGGAACAAGGCAAATGTGCCATATAGTATTGTTAACGTTACGCTGTTAGTTTCATGGTGGATATATGTGGGTTTGATTTTTAAGATGTAATATTATTGCTGTTTCACTTGCGGAGAATCTGCTCGCTTGAATATTCATGTGTGTTGAAAGCTGGTGGGTTTTTTTGTTTTTTTTTTTTGGATGTGCTGCATGCTCACCATAATGGGACATTGTGAGTCTGTTTTTAGCCAGTCTGGCTAAAATGCTTTTGAAAAACTGTGGTCTCCATTTCCAGGCATGACTGAAATGGAACAAGGCTAATGTGCCATCGTTAACGTTACGCTGTTAGTTTCATGGTGGATATATGCGGATTTGATTTGTAAGATGTAATATTATTGCTGTTTCACTTGCGGAGAATCTGCTCGCTTGAATATTCATGTGTGTTGAAAGCTGGTGGGGGTTTTTTGTTTTTTTTTTGGATGTGCTGCATGCTCACCATAATGGGACATTGTGAGTCTGCTTTTAGCGAGTCTGGCAAAAATGCTTTTGAAAAAATGTGGTCTCCATTTCCAGGCATGACTGAAATGGAACAAGGCTAATGTGCCATATAGTATCGTTAACGTTACGCTGTTAGTTTCATGGTGGATATATGCGGGTTTGATTTTTAAGATGTAATATTATTGCTGTTTCACTTGCGGAGAATCTGCTCGCTTGAATATTCATGTGTGTTGAAAGCTGGTGGGTTTTTTTATTCATTTATTTTTTTTGGATGTGCTGCATGCTCACCATAATGGGACATTGTGAGTCTGTTTTTAGCGAGTCTGGCTAAAATGCTTTTGAAAAACTGTGGTCTCCATTTCCAGGCATGACTGAAATGGAACAAGGCTAATGTGCCATATAGTATCGTTAATGTTACGCTGTTAGTTTCATGGTGGATATATGCGGGTTTGATTTTTAAGATGTAATATTATTGCTGTTTCACTTACGGAGAATCCATTCACTTGTATCTTCATTTAACTGCCATACAGGAAACTGTCAGTGTGTTAGATACTGAGGACATTGTTGGGGACATGTTTTATTTCAGTGAATTGTGTCTCTAAAATGTGTGTATGTTTTACATAAATTTAGAGGAATGGTATTTTATTCCAGCATCTGCTATTCAGAATACTGATGAGGAGATTCAGAATGTACATGAGTGAGGACAGACATGTTCCTTGAATAGATTAAATCTGCTTCTGAAAGAGTTATCAGTACGCCATTTGAACAATTGTAAAAATGTATGTTTCATTCTTTCAGAAAGACATTTTGAGGCCTATTTATCAGCTTGGTCCTCCTGCCTCACAACGTAAAGGCAACTTGCCGTGTTCCTCTGAACATGTTGAAGGTGCAGTCTCACAGTTTGGCTCCACTGAGATACGTAATACAAATTTTTGTGTAAATGTGCAATATTTCATAACAGAGGAAGGATAACATGCAAGAAGGGCTGATCTGTTGTCACTACGTATGATGAATTTAATGAACTGGAACTCATTGACATGAGACGAGACTTTATTGATCCCACACCAGGTAAATTTATCATGAACTCTTAATGCTCTCTGTATCTGCAAGGCCATTGCTGTGTGGTGATTTTTTTCTTAACTGTCCTCTAAATCAGTGATTCTCAACTGGCGGGTCACGGTCCAAAAGTGGGTCGCAGACGGACATCGGGGCGGAACTCCGCCATGCGCGATCCAGAGAGCAGAGGAGAAGTGTAAACGTGCGACCATGTAGAGACAAATGACATGCCTTCCTGTAAATGAGATATATAAGATAAGGCTATTGAGTTTGTTTAATAAAGGCACAAGGTATAGACCTGTTCAAAAGGAAAACTATTCTCAAATGACTTATGTTGTGATCTGGCGCTATATAGAAAATAAAACCAAATCGTGGACCACATGTATTCAGTGAAAAAGCACTCTCTGCCCGCTGGTGGGTGTGTGTGTGTGTGTGTGTGTGTGTGTGTGTGTGTGTGTGTGTGTGTGTGTGTGTGTGTGTGTGTGTGTGTGTGTGTGTCACACACACAGACATGTGCACACATGATGTCTTTTGATGTGCTGGATGAACTACACATCAAGGTTGTTTCTATTCTGGAGTCCAGGTGCACTTGTTTTTTGTTTTTTGTTTTTTTTTTGTTGCCCCCCCCCCCCCCCCCCCCCCTCCTTGTGAACAGAAGGAGCGCTTACATTCAAACATCTTTGACGCGTCATTCAAACAGCAGAGACAGCGCCCACTGTCCTCGTCTGAATTTTGGACATTGTTACAGCACATCTTCAGTTACCGGCAAGATCAAGTCAATATTAGCAAGGTAAGCACTGTAATATGATTGGAATCATTAAGATTGTTCATGCATGTTAAGCCAATGTTAACACTGAAAGCATTTATTTTCTTTGTGTCTCCGACAAAATTGTCTGTGACTACTGATTGTCGCAAAAGTGCTTTGGTAAAACGTGGACCTTGTTTCGCTGCATGACATTACAGGCTAAGATGCCATGCTGAGAGTTAGCTAACATTATGCTGTTAGTTTCATGCTAGATGTGTGTCATATTGTCATATTGAATATTTATGTGTGTTGAAAGCTGGTGGGGTTTTTTTTGTTTTTGGATGTGCTGCATGCTCACCATAATGGGACATTGTGAGTCTGTTTTTAGCGAGTCTGGCAAAAATGCTTTTGAAAAAATGTGGTCTCCATTTCCAAGCATGACTGAAATGGAACAAGGCTAATGTGCCATATAGTATCGTTAACGTTGCGCTGTTAGTTTCATGGTGGATATATGCGGATTTGATTTTTAAGATGTAATATTATTGCTGTTTCACTTGCGGAGAATCTGTTCGCTTGAATATTCATGTGTGTTGAAAGCTGGTGGGGTTTTTTTTATTTTTATTTTTTGGATGTGCTGCATGCTCACCATAATGGGACATTGTGAGTCTGTTTTTAGCGAGTCTGGCAAAAATGCTTTTGAAAAAATGTGGTCTCCATTTCCAGGCATGACTGAAATGGAACAAGGCTAATGTGCCATATAGTATCGTTAACGTTACGCTGTTAGTTTCATGGTGGATATATGCGGGTTTGATTTTTAAGATGTAATATTATTGCTGCTTCACTTGCGGAGAATCCATTCACTTGTATTTTCATGTAACTGCCATACAGGAAACTGTCAGTGTGTCAGATACTGAGGACATTGTTGGGGACATGTCTTAATTCAGTGAATCGCGTCTCTAAAATGTGTGTATGTTTTACATAAATTTAGAGGAATGGTATTTTATTCCAGCATCTGCTATTCAGAATACTGATGAGGAGATTCAGAATGTACATGAGTGAGGACAGACATGTACCTTGAATAGATTAAATTTGCTTCTGAAAGAGTTATCAGTACGCCATTTGCACAATTGTAAAAATGTATGTTTCATTCTTTCAGAAAGACATTTTGAGGCCTATTTATCAGCTTGGTCCTCCTGCCTCACAACGTAAAGGCAACTTGCCGTGTTCCTCTGAACATGTTGAAGGTGCAGTCTCACAGTTTGGCTCCACTGAGATACATAATACAAATTTTTGTGTAAATGTGCAATATTTCATAACAGAGAAAGGACAACACACAAGAAGGGCTGATTTGTTGTCACTAGGTATGATGAATTTAATGAATTCGTTATCATTGACAAGACTTTATTGATCCCACACTAGGTAAATTTATCATGCACTCTTAATGCTCTCTGTATCTGCAAGGGCATTTCTATGTGGTGATTTTTTTTTCTCAACTTTTCTCAACTGTACTCTAAATCAGTGATTCTCAACTGGCGGGTCACGGTCCAAAAGTGGGCCGCAGGCGGACATCGGGGCGGAACTCCGCTGCAGAGGAGAACACACAACGCGCGCACCTATCCAGAGAGCAAAGGAGAATTGTAAACGTGCGACCATGTAGAGACAGACATGGCATGCCAACCTGTAAATGAGATAAATAATATAAAGATATTTAGTTTGTTTCATAAAAGGACAATATATAGACCTGGGCCCGTATTCACAAAGCATCCTAAGGCTAAAAGTAGCTCTTAGTGACGTCATCCCTCGAAAATCTCCAAATTCTTCGAATTCTAAGATTTTTCTTAGAATTTTCCCTTGGTAAGATAAAAGTTATTCACAAAGCGTCTTAGGCCTTAAGAGAGCTCCTACTGTGAAAAACTGTTAGGAGGAGGGAGGAGGAAGGAGGACGTTTAAGAAGCCTAAGAGTGTCTTAAACAGACAGGGATTGCAGCACGTACCAGCGCTTCTCACGCTCGTCGCACGTGCGTAAAAGGAGAGGGAACGACGTATTGATCTGCTGGGCAATGCGCTCCCAAGTCTGCCTCTTCCCTTTGTCTGTAATCCACTTTCCCTCTTAATACTCTTTTATTTTCATCCATAAGCTGTGCCAACAGCAGGCACTGCTCTTGTGTACAGTTTGGCTTTCTTGTTCTCTTTTCGTTCGCTGTTTTGGTCATTCTGCCAAATCTAACCGTCTTTTACAAGGACGCCAGCAAACACAGGAATTGCTGACAGCTGAGTCTGTGTCCACCATTCACATCAAATACATTAAGTAGTAAACTTAACAGCATGGACAGTAAATGTTATAATAAGCAAATCAATATAATCGGCATATGAATGAGGTACGTTCGAACATTTTGAAGCTGTGTTGCAATTAATTTAATTTTGCTGAGGTTCATCATCATGACATAAAATTAATGTCACGATTACACATTTCTTAATACAGTCCAAGTTATATGATCGGTTGATTTTACTGTCCATTCATTACTAGGAGCGTTGTTGTGAGCTGGCGCTATATAGAAAATAAAATTAGATAAAATTCACTTGACCTTCAAACTGCAAACTGAAAATTCAACCTTTCCACAGAATTCTGTCTTGGCTGATTTTTAAAAATGCAAATCATTATATCAATTGTTATTGTTAAATTTTAACAATAAACTTAAGTCTATAGATGGGCTACAGGTCAAAGTCAAAAATCAACTTTGTGTCATTAACACCACATGTACAGGACATAAAGAGGGGTCATATCATATATATGAAAATCTCATATATATGGCGCTTTGGAATAAAAGCGTCTGCCAAATGACAAATTAATTGTAATTGTTAAAAGTGTGAGGATAAATAGTTTAGTCTGGTGGAGCTTGCATGGCGCCTCAGTAGAAAGAGCATATGATGGGTGCTGGGGCTCTCACTCTCCTTAATTTGAGCAGGAAGTAGAGGCAATGCTGGGCTTTCTTTGCCACTGATGCAGTGTGTCTTGTTCAAGAGAGGTCCTCAGTAATTTGGTGCTGCTCACCCTCTCACAGTAGAATGATTTGTGGTAAGTGGGGGGTGTTGGGGGTGGGTTCTCCAGAAGTCAATTTCAATCTCCTTTGTTGTCTCCACATTTAGGGAGAGATTGGTATTTCCATACCACATGGCCAGTGGGTTCACCTCGTGCCTGTAGTTGGTCTCATCTCTGTTGCTGATGCCGACCAGTACTGCATGTGATCTCTCTGTAACAAAGTCCTGCCACCAATTCCAGAGGAGGTTGCACAGGCCAAGCTGGTAACTGCTGAGGGATGACAGTGTTGGATGGTAAACTGACGTCTGTGAACAACATTCTCATGTAAGATTCTCTTGTGTGCAGGTGGGTGAGAGCCGAGTGGAGAGCAGAGGAGACTGCATCATCAGTGGACCGGTTGGCCTGGAATGCAAACTGAAATGGGTCCAGGAGAGGTGGGAGGCTGGAATTTATTTGTTGCATGGCGAGCCTTTCAAAGCATCATGATGGTGGAGGTCAGTGCAACAGGGCAGTAGAGTTTCAGCACCCATGTAACTATTAGCAGCTGAGTCTGAGCTCATAAGAGCAGTCACAAAAATGAATGAAATCATTTTTGACATGCTAAACATAAAACACACGCAGCTGACAAAAAGAGACATAGACAAACTTTATTGTCATTCATTAAACAGCAGGTGTATACTGAATGAAATTTCTAAATCCAGCAGGCTCAGCACAGGGTAGAAAATAGTTAAAAAGTATATATGTGTGTGTGTGTGTGTGTGTGTGTGTGTGTGTGTGTGTGTGTGTGTGTGTGTATACACAGTACAGTATATGTATAAATGAACAGTAGGTGGTGAAAATATTTACAATTATTGTAAAGAATGTTAAAATAAATGGCGGTATAATTTTGCATATACAGTGTATATATAAACAGTA
Source organism: Chaetodon trifascialis (assembly GCF_039877785.1). Taxonomy (NCBI): domain Eukaryota; kingdom Metazoa; phylum Chordata; class Actinopteri; order Chaetodontiformes; family Chaetodontidae; genus Chaetodon; species Chaetodon trifascialis. Next base: position 22,187,029 of record NC_092076.1, on the reverse strand, counting down.
TGTCAAATCAACAGTGTGTTCAATAAACAGTAGAATATAGGTTAAGTTAAGGAATAGCAGCAGAAATATGCGGTAAGTGAAAAACAAGCAGCACAAATATACAAGTAATAAGTTTTAAGTAATAAGTAATTTTAAAATGTATAAGAGAAGAATGACCTGAGGTGACATCAGTGGTGCAAAGATGCTCATTTAGAGTTCAAAAGTCTGATGGACTGAGGGAAAAATCTGTTGCAGAACCTGGTGGTCCTGCAGCGAATGCTGCAGAACCTCTTTCCAGAGGCCAGCAGGGAGATCAGACCATGGTGGGGATGTAAAGAGTCCCTGATAATGTTAACGGCACGGGAGATGCAGCATTTAGGCAGCGTTCGGCAGCACAAAAAGAGGAGATAAATAGAGAGAAATATTAGCTTTTGTAGCTGGTAATTAGCCTTTTCAGCCACCGTCAGTATTCAATACAAACAAATTATTAGACTGTAAACCATTAATCAAATCAATAACTAAGCTGTCAGACAACTCTGCCATACTTAAGCAGTTACCTATTGTTTTTGTGGTTGTGACAAAACCTTAAAAAAAATAAAAAAAAATAAATAAATAATTTTATATATATATATATATATATATATATATATATATATATATATATATATATATATATATATATATATATATATATATATATATATATATATATATATATATATATAAAATACACACACACACACACACACATATATAGCATTTGAATTCCCTGTGGTCTCTGGGGAAAACATTATACCAATCTCCCTTCAAGAAATTTGATGTATTCATATATGTATGTGTCCGCACAAACACATTACTCCAGAAACACAAGATAAAGGGCATATTATATTTTGGCTGTCTTCTTGTCAATTTGGCAAAACAATCCACAAAGATAAACTGTAGTTCCACACAAACAGATTCTTTTCAGCTTGTCAAAATGTTACTATTATCACAATATGAATTTCAGACAGCTTCTGTGTCTGGGGATCGGACCGTCAGGGAGGACCCAGGACAAGCAGGAGGGATTATGTCTCTCGGCTGGCCTGGGAACGCCTTGGGATCCCTCAGCAGGAGCTGGTGGAAGTGGCTGTGGAGAGGGCTGTCTGCCTCTAAGTAGAAGACGACGAGATGAGAGACGAGACAATATGAATTTTGTAATCACAGAAATTGTACTAGCATTATTGTGAATATATGATATGATATGGCACATCCCTGAGGTGATTTATTAATTTACTGAGGAACATCCCAGTACTGACCCAGTGCTGCTCCCTTATTCTCATTTTAAATTCTCATTTTTTCTTTCCATCTCAGACACACTCAAATGTGAGTATCAATGAAGTATGGCTTAGTTTTGTTTTGCTTAAATTGGAAATGTTCCCTGCATAAAACAAATGTGAGCTCAGAGACATTCAACTGTGGATATTTTTGACGGGTATCAGTGTGGCCCACATACAATGACCAGCCAGTAAATTTTAACAAGTGTAGTTACAACATGAGCTCACCAGAGAGGCTCTCTCTGGTGAGCTTTGCCTGTTATTAAAAACACTAAGTACCTTTGAGAAGAGCACATTACCTTGGCTGAGGAAATTCAGAGAGACAGCAATCTGGAGAGGTCTCGTAGTGGAGTATGTTGTTTTAGGTTTTACCATTTCAGAGAAGAAAGGAGCCAAAGATTGTGAGCATGTCAACTGCCATGTGTATGTATGTATGTATGTATGTATGTATGTATGTATGTATGTATGTATGTATGTATGTATGTATTGATCTATTCATTTATTTCATTACTTGCACTGTTGTACCCTGAAAAGTGCTGTATAAGCTGTAGCTATAAAATATTATTTTGATTATTATTTTTGATAATTAGGAAATTATTATTTCTGTAAAGCTTTTTTTCATTAGTGTCCTCATATTGTGGAACAACATGAAGCGAAACACAGCAATCCAGGATCCCTTTCATCTGAGGAGAGTGTGATCTACACTGCTCAGCTTACTTGATCATACCTGTGGCTGCATCGGATGGAACACATGAGATCTCCAGACTGTACACATTCTACAGTGGTAGCACGCACACACACACACAAGCACACAAGAACACATAAACAAAACAATCCTTTTTTTCAAATGAAATGTCCATCTCAGGCACACTCAAATGTGGATGTTCATGAATTAAAATGTGGCTTCATTTGATTTACATTGCAGTTGCTGCACATACACAGCAAATCGCGAGAAGGAAATACAAACTTACGAGAAGAAGCATTAATATCACTAGTCACTATTTAAGGTTTGGCTGTTTTTATGTGCCAAACTGTTTCAGAAATAAATCTGCAGCTGAACAACACTCAAATGGGAATGTTTTTGAAGGTCAGCATGGCCTGACATGGTTCAGCTGTTGTTATATTCCAGACTGTCTTAGAATGAAAAATCCACTTGAGAAACCTTCAAGTGTGAATGTTTTTGAAGGACAGCATGGTTAATCTGAATTCCTTTGCAGTTCCTGTGACAAAAACAACATGTGCTCATTATGCTTGTCTAGCTAGCGTGACAAGCTTATATAGTGTGATTTGAAGAGAAAAAAAAACAAAAAACAAATGACCCCATTTTGTAAATGAACTGTTGTTTCTTTATGTGCCAAACTGTCCACTAATGACAATTCCACTTTAGAAACTTGGAAATGTTAATGGTTGTTGAAGGACAGCATGGTTTAATTTGACTTTGTCTTGATTTTTGTGTGGATTTTGTACTTGTGTTGCTCACACAGTGTGGTTTTGAATGTAAAATCACATTTGAAATTCATTTGTTTTTATGTATCAAACTATGTTTGAATGACAATTCCGCTTTAGAAAAATTCAATTGTGCATAGTGTTGAAGGACAACATAGTTTATTTTGATTCCGTATGCATTTACTGTGAAAAAAGGAACATGTGTTCATATTATCTTATTATGTGTTTTTCTCTCTCTGAAGCGTCAATTTTGACGGTCTAATGTAACGAATGTCATTATTTAAGATTCAGCTGTAGTGATGTGTCAGACTATGTTAGAATAACAATTCCACTTTAGAAACATTCACTTGTGCATAGTGTTGAAGGACAACATAATTTATTTTGATTCCGGATGCATTTACTGTGAAAAAAGGAACATGTGTTCATATTGCTCTTTATGTGCATTTCTCCCCCTGAAAGCGTCAATTTTGACGGTCTAATGCAGCGAAAGTCACTATTTAAGATTCAGCTGTAGTGATGTATCAAACTATGTCAGAATGACAATTCCACTTTAGAAACATTCAATTGTGCATAGTGTTGAAGGACAACATAGTTTATTTTGATTCCGTCTGCATTTACTGTGAAAAAAGGAACATGTGTTCATATTACTGTTTATGTGCTTTTCTCGCTCTGTAGCGTCAATTTTGACGGTCTAATGCAGCGAAAGTCACTATTTAAGATTCAGCTGTAGTGATGTATCAAATTATGTCAGAATGACAATTCCACTTTAGAAACATTCAATTGTGCATAGTGTTGAAGGACAACATAATTTATTTTGATTCCGTCTGCATTTACTGTGAAAAAAGGAACATGTGTTCATATTGCTCTTTATGTGCATTTCTCCCTCTGAAAGCGTCAATTTTGACGGTCTAATGTAACGAATGTCATTATTTAAGATTCAGCTCTAGTGATGTGTCAAACTATGTTAGAATAACAATTCCACTTTAGAAACATTCAATTTTGCATAGTGTTGAAGGACAACATAGTTTATTTTGATTCCGTCTGCATTTACTGTGAAAAAAGGAACATGTGTTCATATTATCTTATTATGTGTTTTTCTCGCTTTGAAGCGTCAATTTTGACGGTCTAATGCAGCGAAAGTCACTATTTAAGATTCAGCTGTGGTGATGTATCAAACTATGTTAGAATGACAATTCCACTTTAGAAACATTCATTTATGCATATTATTGAAGGACAACATAGTTTATTTTGATTCTGTATGCAGTTACTGTGAAAACAGATACGTGTTCATATTGTCTCATTATGTGTTTTTCTGGCTCTGAAAGCGTTAATTTTGACGGTCTAATGCAGCGAATGTCACTATTTAAGATTCAGCTGTAGTGATGTGTCAAACTATGTTAGAATAACAATTCCACTTTAGAAACATTCAATTGTGCATAGTGTTGAAGGACAACATAATTTATTTTGATTCCGTCTGCATTTACTGTGAAAAAAGGAACATGTGTTCATATTGCTCTTTATGTGCATTTCTCGCTCTGAAACGTCAATTTTGACGGTCTAATGTAACGAATGTCATTATTTAAGATTCAGCTGTAGTGATGTGTCAAACATGTGTTCATATTACTGTGTATGTGCTTTTCACGCTCTGACGGTCTAATGCAGCGAAAGTCACTATTTAAGATTCAGCTGTAGTGATGTATCAAACTATGTCAGAATGACAATTCCACTTTAGAAACATTCAATTTTGCATAGTGTTGAAGGACAACATAGTTTATTTTGATTCCGTATGCATTTACTGTGAAAAAAGGAACATGTGTTCATATTATCTTATTATGTGTTTTTCTCGCTCTGAAGCGTCAATTTTGACGGCCTAATGCAGCGAAAGTCACTATTTAAGATTCAGCTGTGGTGATGTATCAAACTATGTTAGAATGACAATTCCACTTTAGAAACATTCATTTATGCATATTATTGAAGGACAACATAATTTATTTTGATTCCGTCTGCATTTACTGTGAAAAAAGGAACATGTGTTCATATTGCTCTTTATGTGCATTTCTCCCTCTGAAAGCGTCAATTTTGACGGTCTAATGTAACGAATGTCATTATTTAAGATTCAGCTCTAGTGATGTGTCAAACTATGTTAGAATAACAATTCCACTTTAGAAACATTCAATTTTGCATAGTGTTGAAGGACAACATAGCTTATTTTGATTCCGTATGGATTTACTGTGAAAAAAGGAACATGTGTTCATATTACTGTTTATGTGTTTTTCTCGCTCTGTAGCGTCAATTTTGACGGTCTAATGCAGCGAAAGTCACTATTTAAGATTCAGCTGTAGTGATGTATCAAATTATGTCAGAATGACAATTCCACTTTAGAAACATTCACTTGTGCATAGTGTTGAAGGACAACATAGTTTATTTTGATTCCGTATGCATTTACTGTGAAAAAAGGAACATGTGTTCATATTATCTTATGTGTTTTTCTCGCTTTGAAGCGTCAATTTTGACGGTCTAATGTAACGAATGTCATTATTTAAGATTCAGCTGTAGTGATGTGTCAAACTATGTCAGAATAACAATTCCACTTTAGAAACATTCACTTGTGCATAGTGTTGAAGGACAACATAGTTTATTTTGATTCCGTATGCATTTACTGTGAAAAAAAGAACATGTGTTCATATTATCTTATTATGTGTTTTTCTCGCTCTGAAGCGTCAATTTTGACGGCCTAATGCAGCGAAAGTCACTATTTAAGATTCAGCTGTAGTGATGTATCAAACTATGTCAGAATGACAATTCCACTTTAGAAACATTCAATTGTGCATAGTGTTGAAGGACAACATAGTTTATTTTGATTCCGTCTGCATTTACTGTGAAAAAAGGAACATGTGTTCATATTACTGTTTATGTGTTTTTCTCGCTCTGAAGCGTCAATTTTGACGGTCTAATGTAACGAATGTCATTATTTAAGATTCAGCTGTAGTGATGTATCAAACATGTGTTCATATTACTGTGTATGTGCTTTTCACGCTCTGACGGTCTAATGCAGCGAAAGTCACTATTTAAGATTCAGCTGTAGTGATGTATCAAACTATGTCAGAATGACAATTCCACTTTAGAACCATTCAATTTTGCATAGTGTTGAAGGACAACATAGTTTATTTTGATTCTGTATGCATTTACTGTGAAAAAAGGAACATGTGTTCATATTATCTTATTATGTGTTTTTCTCGCTCTGAAGCGTCAATTTTGACGGCCTAATGCAGCGAAAGTCACTATTTAAGATTCAGCTGTGGTGATGTATCAAACTATGTTAGAATAACAATTCCACTTTAGAAACATTCAATTTTGCATAGTGTTGAAGGACAACAGTTTATTTTGATTCCGTCTGCATTTACTGTGAAAAAAGGAACATGTGTTCATATTGCTCTTTATGTGCATTTCTCCCTCTGAAAGCGTCAATTTTGACGGTCTAATGTAACGAATGTCATTATTTAAGATTCAGCTCTAGTGATGTGTCAAACTATGTTAGAATAACAATTCCACTTTAGAAACATTCAATTTTGCATAGTGTTGAAGGACAACATAGTTTATTTTGATTCCGTATGCATTTTCTGTGAAAAAAAGAACATGTGTTCATATTGCTCTTTATGTGCATTTCTCCCCTTGAAAGCGTCAATTTTGACGGTCTAATGCAGCGAAAGTCACTATTTAAGATTCAGCTGTGGTGATGTATCAAACTATGTTAGAATAACAATTCCACTTTAGAAACATTCACTTGTGCATAGTGTTGAAGGACAACATAATTTATTTTGATTCCGTCTGCATTTACTGTGAAAAAAGGAACATGTGTTCATATTGCTCTTTATGTGCATTTCTCGCTCTGAAGCGTCAATTTTGACGGTCTAATGTAACGAATGTCATTATTTAAGATTCAGCTGTAGTGATGTATCAAATTATGTCAGAATGACAATTCCACTTTAGAAACATTCACTTGTGCATAGTGTTGAAGGACAACATAGTTTATTTTGATTCCGTATGCATTTACTGTGAAAAAAGGAACATGTGTTCATATTATCCTATTATGTGTTTTTCTCGCTCTGAAGCGTCAATTTTGACGGTCTAATGTAACTAATGTCATTATTTAAGATTCAGCTGTAGTGATGTGTCAAACTATGTTAGAATAACAATTCCACTTTAGAAAGATTCAATTTTGCATAGTGTTGAAGGACAACATAATTTATTTTGATTCCGTATGTATTTACTGTGAAAAAAGGAACATGTGTTCATATTATCTTATTATGTGTTTTTCTCGCTTTGAAGCGTCAATTTTGACGGTCTAATGCAGCGAAAGTCACTATTTAAGATTCAGTTGTGGTGATGTATCAAACTATGTTAGAATGACAATTCCACTTTAGAAACATTCATTTATGCATATTATTGAAGGACAACATAGTTTATTTTGATTCTGTATGCAGTTACTGTGAAAACAACCACGTGTTCATATTGTCTCATTATGTGTTTTTCTGGCTCTGAAAGCGTCAATTTTGACGGTCTAATGCAGCGAATGTCACTATTTAAGATTCAGCTGTAGTGATGTGTCAAACTATGTTAGAATAACAATTCCACTTTAGAAACATTCACTTGTGCATAGTGTTGAAGGACAACATAATTTATTTTGATTCCGTCTGCATTTACTGTGAAAAAAGGAACATGTGTTCATATTGCTCTTTATGTGCATTTCTCCCTCTGAAAGCGTTAATTTTGACGGTCTAATGCAGCGAATGTCACTATTTAAGATTCAGCTGTAGTGATGTGTCAAACTATGTTAGGATAACAATTCCACTTTAGAAACATTCACTTGTGCATAGTGTTGAAGGACAACATAATTTATTTTGATTCCGTATGTATTTACTGTGAAAAAAGGAACATGTGTTCATATTACTGTTTATGTGTTTTTCTCGCTCTGTAGCGTCAATTTTGACGGTCTAATGTAACGAATGTCATTATTTAAGATTCAGCTGTGGTGATGTATCAAACTATGTCAGAATGACAATTCCACTTTAGAAACATTCAATTGTGCATAGTGTTGAAGGACAACATAGTTTATTTTGATTCCGTATGCATTTACTGTGAAAAAAGGAACATGAGTTCATATTATCTTATTATGTGTTTTTCTCGCTTTGAAGCGTCAATTTTGACGGTCTAATGCAGCGAAAGCCACTATTTAAGATTCAGCTGTAGTGATGTATCAAACTATGTCAGAATGACAATTCCACTTTAGAAACATTCAATTGTGCATATTATTGAAGGACAACATAGTTTATTTTGATTCCGTATGCATTTACTGTGAAAAAAGGAACATGTGTTCATATTGCTCTTTATGTGCATTTCTCCCTCTGAAAGCGTCAATTTTGACGGTCTAATGTAACGAATGTCATTATTTAAGATTCAGCTGTAGTGATGTGTCAAACTATGTTAGAATAACAATTCCACTTTAGAAACATTCAATTGTGCATATTATTGAAGGACAACATAGTTTATTTTGATTCTGTATGCAGTTACTGTGAAAACAGCCACGTGTTCATATTGTCTCATTATGTGTTTTTCTGGCTCTGAAAGTGTTAATTTTGACGGTCTAATGCAGCGAATGTCACTATTTAAGATTCAGCTGTACTGATGTGTCAAACTATGTTAGAATAACAATTCCACTTTAGAAACATTCACTTGTGCATAGTGTTGAAGGACAACATAATTTATTTTGATTCCGTATGTATTTATTGTGAAAAAAGGAACATGTGTTCATATTACTGTTTATGTGTTTTTCTCGCTCTGTCGCGTCAATTTTGACGGCCTAATGCAGCGAAAGTCACTATTGAAGATTCAGCTGTGGTGATGTATCAAACTATGTCAGAATGACAATTCCACTTTAGAAACATTCAATTGTGCATAGTGTTGAAGGACAACATAATTTATTTTGATTCCGTATGCATTTACTGTGAAAACAGCCACGTGTTCATATTGTCTCATTATGTGTTTTTCTGGCTCTGAAAGCGTTAATTTTGACGGTCTAATGCAGCGAATGTCACTATTTAAGATTCAGCTGTAGTGATGTGTCAAACTATGTTAGAATAACAATTCCACTTTAGAAACATTCACTTGTGCATAGTGTTGAAGGACAACATAGTTTATTTTGATTCCGTATGCATTTACTGTGAAAAAAGGAACATGTGTTCATATTATCCTATTATGTGTTTTTCTCGCTCTGAAGCGTCAATTTTGACGGTCTAATGTAACGAATGTCATTGTTTAAGATTCAGCTGTAGTGATGTGTCAAACTATGTTAGAATAACAATTCCACTTTAGAAACATTCAATTTTGCATAGTGTTGAAGGACAACATAGTTTATTTTGATTCCGTATGCATTTACTGTGAAAAAAGGAACATGTGTTCATATTATCTTATTATGTGTTTTTCTCGCTTTGAAGCGTCAATTTTGACGGTCTAATGTAACGAATGTCATTATTTAAGATTCAGCTCTAGTGATGTGTCAAACTATGTTAGAATAACAATTCCACTTTGGAAAGATTCAATTTTGCATAGTGTTGAAGGACAACATAATTTATTTTGATTCCGTCTGCATTTACTGTGAAAAAAGAAACGTGTTCATATTATCTTATTATGTGTTTTTCTCGCTCTGAAGCGTCAATTTTGACGGTCTAATGTAACGAATGTCATTATTTAAGATTCAGCTGTAGTGATGTGTCAAACTATGTCAGAATAACAATTCCACTTTAGAAACATTCACTTGTGCATATTATTGAAGGACAACATAGTTTATTTTGATTCCGTATGCATTTACTGTGAAAACAGCCACGTGTTCATATTGTCTCATTATGTGTTTTTCTCGCTCTGAAGCGTCAATTTTGACGGTCTAATGTAACGAATGTCATTGTTTAAGATTCAGCTGTAGTGATGTGTCAAACTATGTTAGAATAACAATTCCACTTTAGAAACATTCACTTGTGCATAGTGTTGAAGGACAACATAATTTATTTTGATTCCGTATGCATTTACTGTGAAAAAAGAAACATGTGTTCATATTGCTATTTATGTGCATTTCTCCCTCTGAAAGCATCAATTTTGACGGTCTAATGTAACGAATGTCATTATTTAAGATTCAGCTGTGGTGATGTATCAAACTATGTCAGAATGACAATTCCACTTTAGAAACATTCAATTGTGCATAGTGTTGAAGGACAACATAGTTTATTTTGATTCCGTATGCATTTACTGTGAAAAAAGGAACATGAGTTCATATTATCTTATTATGTGTTTTTCTCGCTTTGAAGCGTCAATTTTGACGGTCTAATGCAGCGAAAGCCACTATTTAAGATTCAGCTGTAGTGATGTATCAAACTATGTCAGAATGACAATTCCACTTTAGAAACATTCAATTGTGCATAGTGTTGAAGGACAACATAATTTATTTTGATTCTGTAGGCAGTTACTGTGAAAACAGCCACGTGTTCATATTGTCTCATTATGTGTTTTTCTGGCTCTGAAAGCGTTAATTTTGACGGCCTAATGCAGCGAATGTCACTATTTAAGATTCAGCTGTGGTGATGTATCAAACTATGTTAGAATAACAATTCCACTTTAGAAACATTCACTTGTGCATAGTGTTGAAGGACAACATAATTTATTTTGATTCCGTATGCATTTACTGTGAAAAAAGGAACATGTGTTCATATTATCTTATTATGTGTTTTTCTCGCTTTGAAGCGTCAATTTTGACGGTCTAATGTAACGAATGTCATTATTTAAGATTCAGCTCTAGTGATGTGTCAAACTATGTTAGAATAACAATTCCACTTTAGAAAGATTCAATTTTGCATAGTGTTGAAGGACAACATAATTTATTTTGATTCCGTATGTATTTACTGTGAAAAAAGGAACATGTGTTCATATTATCTTATTATGTGTTTTTCTCGCTTTGAAGCGTCAATTTTGACGGTCTAATGCAGCGAAAGTCACTATTTAAGATTCAGTTGTGGTGATGTATCAAACTATGTTAGAATGACAATTCCACTTTAGAAACATTCATTTATGCATATTATTGAAGGACAACATAGTTTATTTTGATTCCGTCTGCATTTACTGTGAAAAAAGGAACATGTGTTCATATTGCTCTTTATGTGCATTTCTCCCTCTGAAAGCGTCAATTTTGACGGTCTAATGTAACGAATGTCATTATTTAAGATTCAGCTGTAGTGATGTGTCAAACTATGTCAGAATAACAATTCCACTTTAGAAAGATTCATTTATGCATATTATTGAAGGACAACATAGTTTATTTTGATTCTGTATGCAGTTACTGTGAAAACAACCACGTGTTCATATTGTCTCATTATGTGTTTTTCTGGCTCTGAAAGCGTCAATTTTGACGGTCTAATGCAGCGAATGTCACTATTTAAGATTCAGCTGTAGTGATGTGTCAAACTATGTTAGAATAACAATTCCACTTTAGAAACATTCACTTGTGCATAGTGTTGAAGGACAACATAATTTATTTTGATTCCGTCTGCATTTACTGTGAAAAAAGGAACATGTGTTCATATTGCTCTTTATGTGCATTTCTCCCTCTGAAAGCGTCAATTTTGACGGTCTAATGTAACGAATGTCATTATTTAAGATTCAGCTGTAGTGATGTGTCAAACTATGTTAGAATAACAATTCCACTTTAGAAACATTCAATTGTGCATATTATTGAAGGACAACATAGTTTATTTTGATTCTGTATGCAGTTACTGTGAAAACAGCCACGTGTTCATATTGTCTCACTATGTGTTTTTCTGGCTCTGAAAGAGTTAATTTTGACGGTCTAATGCAGCGAATGTCACTATTTAAGATTCAGCTGTAGTGATGTGTCAAACTATGTTAGAATAACAATTCCACTTTAGAAACATTCACTTGTGCATAGTGTTGAAGGACAACATAGTTTATTTTGATTCCGTATGCATTTACTGTGAAAAAAGGAACATGTGTTCATATTATCTTATTATGTGTTTTTCTCGCTCTGAAGCGTCAATTTTGACGGTCTAATGTAACAAATGTCATTATTTAAGATTCAGCTGTAGTGATGTATCAAACTATGTCAGAATGACAATTCCACTTTAGAAACATTCAATTGTGCATAGTATTGAAGGACAACATAGTTTATTTTGATTCCGTATGCATTTACTGTGAAAAAAGGAACATGTGTTCATATTATCTTATTATGTGTTTTTCTCGCTCTGAAGCGTCAATTTTGACGGTCTAATGCAGCGAAAGTCACTATTTAAGATTCAGCTGTAGTGATGTATCAAACTATGTCAGAATGACAATTCCACTTTAGAAACATTCAATTGTGCATAGTATTGAAGGACAACATAATTTATTTTGATTCCGTATGCATTTACTGTGAAAAAAGGAACATGGGTTCATATTGTCTTATTATGTGTTTTTCTCGCTTTGAAGCGTCAATTTTGACGGTCTAATGCAGCGAAAGCCACTATTTAAGATTCAGCTGTAGTGATGTATCAAACTATGTCAGAATGACAATTCCACTTTAGAAACATTCAATTGTGCATAGTATTGAAGGACAACATAATTTATTTTGATTCCGTATGCATTTACTGTGAAAAAAGGAACATGTGTTCATATTACTGTTTATGTGCTTTTCACGCTCTGTAGCGTCAATTTTGACGGTCTAATGCAGCGAAAGTCACTATTTAAGATTCAGCTGTAGTGATGTATTAAACTATGTCAGAATGACAATTCCACTTTAGAAACATTCAATTGTGCATAGTGTTGAAGGACAACATAATTTATTTTGATTCCGTGTGCATTTACTGTGAAAAAAGGAACATGTGTTCATATTACTGTTTATGTGCTTTTCACGCTCTGTAGCGTCAATTTTGACGGTCTAATGCAGCGAAAGTCACTATTTAAGATTCAGCTGTAGTGATGTATCAAACTATGTCAGAATGACAATTCCACTTTAGAAACATTCAATTGTGCATAGTGTTGAAGGACAACATAGTTTATTTTGATTCCGTATGCATTTACTGTGAAAAAAGGAACATGTGTTCATATTATCTCTTTATGTGCATTTCTCCCCCTGAAAGCGTCAATTTTGAGTGTCTAATGTAATGAATGTCACTATTTAAGATTCAGCTGTAGTGATGTATCAAACTATGTCAGAATGACAATTCCACTTTAGAAACATTCAATTGTGCATAGTGTTGAAGGACAACATAATTTATTTTGATTCTGTAGGCAGTTATTGTGAAAACAGCCACGTGTTCATATTACTGTTTATGTGCATTTCCCTCCCTGAAAGCGTCAATTTTGACGGTCTAATGTAACGAATGTCATTATTTAAGATTCAGCTGTAGTGATGTATCAAACTATGTCAGAATGACAATTCCACTTTAGAAACATTCAATTGTGCATAGTGTTGAAGGACAACATAATTTATTTTGATTCCGTATGCATTTACTGTGAAAAAAGGAACATGTGTTCATATTGTCTCATTATGTGTTTTTCTCGCTTTGTAGCGTCAATTTTGACGGTCTAATGCAGCGGAAGTCACTATTTAAGATTCAGCTGTGGTGATGTATCAAATTATGTCAGAATGACAATTCCACTTTAGAAACATTCAATTGTGCATAGTATTGAAGGACAACATAGTTTATTTTGATTCCGTATGCATTTACTGTGAAAAAAGGAACATGTGTTCATATTATCTTATTATGTGTTTTTCTCGCTCTGAAGCGTCAATTTTGACGGTCTAATGCAGCGAAAGTCATTATTTAAGATTCAGCTGTAGTGATGTATCAAACTATGTCACAATGACAATTCCACTTTAGAAACATTCAATTGTGCATAGTATTGAAGGACAACATAATTTATTTTGATTCCGTATGCATTTACTGTGAAAAAAGGAACATGGGTTCATATTGTCTTATTATGTGTTTTTCTCGCTTTGAAGCGTCAATTTTGACGGTCTAATGCAGCGAAAGCCACTATTTAAGATTCAGCTGTAGTGATGTATCAAACTATGTCAGAATGACAATTCCACTTTAGAAACATTCAATTGTGCATAGTATTGAAGGACAACATAATTTATTTTGATTCCGTATGCATTTACTGTGAAAAAAGGAACACGTGTTCATATTACTGTTTATGTGCTTTTCACGCTCTGTAGCGTCAATTTTGACGGTCTAATGCAGCGAAAGTCACGATTTAAGATTCAGCTGTAGTGATGTATCAAACTATGTCAGAATGACAATTCCACTTTAGAAACATTCAATTGTGCATAGTGTTGAAGGACAACATAGTTTATTTTGATTCCGTATGCATTTACTGTGAAAAAAGGAACATGTGTTCATATTATCTCTTTATGTGCATTTCTCCCCCTGAAAGCGTCAATTTTGACGGTCTAATGCAGCGAAAGTCACTATTTAAGATTCAGCTGTGGTGATGTATCAAACTATGTTAGAATGACAATTCCACTTTAGAAACATTCATTTATGCATATTATTGAAGGACAACATAGTTTATTTTGATTCTGTATGCAGTTACTGTGAAAACAGCCACGTGTTCATATTGTCTCATTATGTGTTTTTTTGGCTCTGAAAGTGTTAATTTTGACGGTCTAATGCAGCGAATGTCACTATTTAAGATTCAGCTGTAGTGATGTGTCAAACTATGTTAGAATAACAATTCCACTTTAGAAACATTCACTTGTGCATAGTGTTGAAGGACAACATAATTTATTTTGATTCCGTCTGCATTTACTGTGAAAAAAGGAACATGTGTTCATATTGCTCTTTATGTGCATTTCTCCCTCTGAAAGCGTCAATTTTGACGGTCTAATGTAACGAATGTCATTATTTAAGATTCAGCTGTGGTGATGTATCAAACTATGTTAGAATGACAATTCCACTTTAGAAACATTCAATTTTGCATAGTGTTGAAGGACAACATAATTTATTTTGATTCCGTATGTATTTACTGTGAAAAAAGGAACATGTGTTCATATTATCTTATTATGTGTTTTTCTCGCTTTGAAGCGTCAATTTTGACGGTCTAATGCAGCGAAAGTCACTATTTAAGATTCAGCTGTGGTGATGTATCAAACTATGTTAGAATGACAATTCCACTTTAGAAACATTCAATTGTGCATAGTGTTGAAGGACAACATAATTTATTTTGATTCTGTAGGCAGTTACTGTGAAAACAGCCACGTGTTCATATTACTGTTTATGTGCATTTCCCTCCCTGAAAGCGTTAATTTTGACGGTCTAATGTAACGAATGTCATTATTTAAGATTCAGCTGTAGTGATGTATCAAACTGTGCATAGTGTTGAAGGACAACATAATTTATTTTGATTCCGTCTGCATTTACTGTGAAAAAAGGAACATGTGTTCATATTGCTCTTTATGTGCATTTCTCCCTCTGAAAGCGTCAATTTTGACGGTCTAATGTAACGAATGTCATTATTTAAGATTCAGCTGTAGTGATGTGTCAAACTATGTCAGAATAACAATTCCACTTTAGAAACATTCACTTGTGCATAGTGTTGAAGGACAACATAATTTATTTTGATTCCGTATGCATTTACTGTGAAAAAAGGAACATGTGTTCATATTATCTTATTATGTGTTTTTCTCGCTTTGAAGCGTCAATTTTGACGGTCTAATGTAACGAATGTCATTATTTAAGATTCAGCTCTAGTGATGTGTCAAACTATGTTAGAATAACAATTCCACTTTAGAAAGATTCAATTTTGCATAGTGTTGAAGGACAACATAATTTATTTTGATTCCGTATGTATTTACTGTGAA
Organism: Chaetodon trifascialis; assembly: GCF_039877785.1. Classification (NCBI taxonomy): domain Eukaryota; kingdom Metazoa; phylum Chordata; class Actinopteri; order Chaetodontiformes; family Chaetodontidae; genus Chaetodon; species Chaetodon trifascialis. The sequence goes on along the minus strand of NC_092076.1, from coordinate 22,171,390 downwards.
AAAAGGAACATGTGTTCATATTATCTTATTATGTGTTTTTCTCGCTTTGAAGCGTCAATTTTGACGGTCTAATGCAGCGAAAGTCACTATTTAAGATTCAGTTGTGGTGATGTATCAAACTATGTTAGAATGACAATTCCACTTTAGAAACATTCATTTATGCATATTATTGAAGGACAACATAGTTTATTTTGATTCCGTCTGCATTTACTGTGAAAAAAGGAACATGTGTTCATATTGCTCTTTATGTGCATTTCTCCCTCTGAAAGCGTCAATTTTGACGGTCTAATGTAACGAATGTCATTATTTAAGATTCAGCTGTAGTGATGTGTCAAACTATGTCAGAATAACAATTCCACTTTAGAAAGATTCATTTATGCATATTATTGAAGGACAACATAGTTTATTTTGATTCTGTATGCAGTTACTGTGAAAACAACCACGTGTTCATATTGTCTCATTATGTGTTTTTCTGGCTCTGAAAGCGTCAATTTTGACGGTCTAATGCAGCGAATGTCACTATTTAAGATTCAGCTGTAGTGATGTGTCAAACTATGTTAGAATAACAATTCCACTTTAGAAACATTCACTTGTGCATAGTGTTGAAGGACAACATAATTTATTTTGATTCCGTCTGCATTTACTGTGAAAAAAGGAACATGTGTTCATATTGCTCTTTATGTGCATTTCTCCCTCTGAAAGCGTCAATTTTGACGGTCTAATGTAACGAATGTCATTATTTAAGATTCAGCTGTAGTGATGTGTCAAACTATGTTAGAATAACAATTCCACTTTAGAAACATTCAATTGTGCATATTATTGAAGGACAACATAGTTTATTTTGATTCTGTATGCAGTTACTGTGAAAACAGCCACGTGTTCATATTGTCTCACTATGTGTTTTTCTGGCTCTGAAAGAGTTAATTTTGACGGTCTAATGCAGCGAATGTCACTATTTAAGATTCAGCTGTAGTGATGTGTCAAACTATGTTAGAATAACAATTCCACTTTAGAAACATTCACTTGTGCATAGTGTTGAAGGACAACATAGTTTATTTTGATTCCGTATGCATTTACTGTGAAAAAAGGAACATGTGTTCATATTATCTTATTATGTGTTTTTCTCGCTCTGAAGCGTCAATTTTGACGGTCTAATGCAGCGAAAGTCACTATTTAAGATTCAGCTGTAGTGATGTATCAAACTATGTCAGAATGACAATTCCACTTTAGAAACATTCAATTGTGCATAGTATTGAAGGACAACATAATTTATTTTGATTCCGTATGCATTTACTGTGAAAAAAGGAACATGGGTTCATATTGTCTTATTATGTGTTTTTCTCGCTTTGAAGCGTCAATTTTGACGGTCTAATGCAGCGGAAGTCACTATTTAAGATTCAGCTGTGGTGATGTATCAAATTATGTCAGAATGACAATTCCACTTTAGAAACATTCAATTGTGCATAGTGTTGAAGGACAACATAGTTTATTTTGATTCCGTATGCATTTACTGTGAAAAAAGGAACATGTGTTCATATTGCTCTTTATGTGCATTTCTCCCTCTGAAAGCGTCAATTTTGACGGTCTAATGTAACAAATGTCATTATTTAAGATTCAGCTGTAGTGATGTATCAAACTATGTCAGAATGACAATTCCACTTTAGAAACATTCAATTGTGCATAGTATTGAAGGACAACATAGTTTATTTTGATTCCGTATGCATTTACTGTGAAAAAAGGAACATGTGTTCATATTATCTTATTATGTGTTTTTCTCGCTCTGAAGCGTCAATTTTGACGGTCTAATGCAGCGAAAGTCACTATTTAAGATTCAGCTGTAGTGATGTATCAAACTATGTCAGAATGACAATTCCACTTTAGAAACATTCAATTGTGCATAGTATTGAAGGACAACATAATTTATTTTGATTCCGTATGCATTTACTGTGAAAAAAGGAACATGGGTTCATATTGTCTTATTATGTGTTTTTCTCGCTTTGAAGCGTCAATTTTGACGGTCTAATGCAGCGAAAGCCACTATTTAAGATTCAGCTGTAGTGATGTATCAAACTATGTCAGAATGACAATTCCACTTTAGAAACATTCAATTGTGCATAGTATTGAAGGACAACATAATTTATTTTGATTCCGTATGCATTTACTGTGAAAAAAGGAACATGTGTTCATATTACTGTTTATGTGCTTTTCACGCTCTGTAGCGTCAATTTTGACGGTCTAATGCAGCGAAAGTCACTATTTAAGATTCAGCTGTAGTGATGTATTAAACTATGTCAGAATGACAATTCCACTTTAGAAACATTCAATTGTGCATAGTGTTGAAGGACAACATAATTTATTTTGATTCCGTGTGCATTTACTGTGAAAAAAGGAACATGTGTTCATATTACTGTTTATGTGCTTTTCACGCTCTGTAGCGTCAATTTTGACGGTCTAATGCAGCGAAAGTCACTATTTAAGATTCAGCTGTAGTGATGTATCAAACTATGTCAGAATGACAATTCCACTTTAGAAACATTCAATTGTGCATAGTGTTGAAGGACAACATAGTTTATTTTGATTCCGTATGCATTTACTGTGAAAAAAGGAACATGTGTTCATATTATCTCTTTATGTGCATTTCTCCCCCTGAAAGCGTCAATTTTGAGTGTCTAATGTAATGAATGTCACTATTTAAGATTCAGCTGTAGTGATGTATCAAACTATGTCAGAATGACAATTCCACTTTAGAAACATTCAATTGTGCATAGTGTTGAAGGACAACATAATTTATTTTGATTCTGTAGGCAGTTATTGTGAAAACAGCCACGTGTTCATATTACTGTTTATGTGCATTTCCCTCCCTGAAAGCGTCAATTTTGACGGTCTAATGTAACGAATGTCATTATTTAAGATTCAGCTGTAGTGATGTATCAAACTATGTCAGAATGACAATTCCACTTTAGAAACATTCAATTGTGCATAGTGTTGAAGGACAACATAATTTATTTTGATTCCGTATGCATTTACTGTGAAAAAAGGAACATGTGTTCATATTGTCTCATTATGTGTTTTTCTCGCTTTGTAGCGTCAATTTTGACGGTCTAATGCAGCGGAAGTCACTATTTAAGATTCAGCTGTGGTGATGTATCAAATTATGTCAGAATGACAATTCCACTTTAGAAACATTCAATTGTGCATAGTATTGAAGGACAACATAGTTTATTTTGATTCCGTATGCATTTACTGTGAAAAAAGGAACATGTGTTCATATTATCTTATTATGTGTTTTTCTCGCTCTGAAGCGTCAATTTTGACGGTCTAATGCAGCGAAAGTCATTATTTAAGATTCAGCTGTAGTGATGTATCAAACTATGTCACAATGACAATTCCACTTTAGAAACATTCAATTGTGCATAGTATTGAAGGACAACATAATTTATTTTGATTCCGTATGCATTTACTGTGAAAAAAGGAACATGGGTTCATATTGTCTTATTATGTGTTTTTCTCGCTTTGAAGCGTCAATTTTGACGGTCTAATGCAGCGAAAGCCACTATTTAAGATTCAGCTGTAGTGATGTATCAAACTATGTCAGAATGACAATTCCACTTTAGAAACATTCAATTGTGCATAGTATTGAAGGACAACATAATTTATTTTGATTCCGTATGCATTTACTGTGAAAAAAGGAACACGTGTTCATATTACTGTTTATGTGCTTTTCACGCTCTGTAGCGTCAATTTTGACGGTCTAATGCAGCGAAAGTCACGATTTAAGATTCAGCTGTAGTGATGTATCAAACTATGTCAGAATGACAATTCCACTTTAGAAACATTCAATTGTGCATAGTGTTGAAGGACAACATAGTTTATTTTGATTCCGTATGCATTTACTGTGAAAAAAGGAACATGTGTTCATATTATCTCTTTATGTGCATTTCTCCCCCTGAAAGCGTCAATTTTGACGGTCTAATGCAGCGAAAGTCACTATTTAAGATTCAGCTGTGGTGATGTATCAAACTATGTTAGAATGACAATTCCACTTTAGAAACATTCATTTATGCATATTATTGAAGGACAACATAGTTTATTTTGATTCTGTATGCAGTTACTGTGAAAACAGCCACGTGTTCATATTGTCTCATTATGTGTTTTTTTGGCTCTGAAAGTGTTAATTTTGACGGTCTAATGCAGCGAATGTCACTATTTAAGATTCAGCTGTAGTGATGTGTCAAACTATGTTAGAATAACAATTCCACTTTAGAAACATTCACTTGTGCATAGTGTTGAAGGACAACATAATTTATTTTGATTCCGTCTGCATTTACTGTGAAAAAAGGAACATGTGTTCATATTGCTCTTTATGTGCATTTCTCCCTCTGAAAGCGTCAATTTTGACGGTCTAATGTAACGAATGTCATTATTTAAGATTCAGCTGTGGTGATGTATCAAACTATGTTAGAATGACAATTCCACTTTAGAAACATTCAATTTTGCATAGTGTTGAAGGACAACATAATTTATTTTGATTCCGTATGTATTTACTGTGAAAAAAGGAACATGTGTTCATATTATCTTATTATGTGTTTTTCTCGCTTTGAAGCGTCAATTTTGACGGTCTAATGCAGCGAAAGTCACTATTTAAGATTCAGCTGTGGTGATGTATCAAACTATGTTAGAATGACAATTCCACTTTAGAAACATTCAATTGTGCATAGTGTTGAAGGACAACATAATTTATTTTGATTCTGTAGGCAGTTACTGTGAAAACAGCCACGTGTTCATATTACTGTTTATGTGCATTTCCCTCCCTGAAAGCGTTAATTTTGACGGTCTAATGTAACGAATGTCATTATTTAAGATTCAGCTGTAGTGATGTATCAAACTGTGCATAGTGTTGAAGGACAACATAATTTATTTTGATTCCGTCTGCATTTACTGTGAAAAAAGGAACATGTGTTCATATTGCTCTTTATGTGCATTTCTCCCTCTGAAAGCGTCAATTTTGACGGTCTAATGTAACGAATGTCATTATTTAAGATTCAGCTGTAGTGATGTGTCAAACTATGTCAGAATAACAATTCCACTTTAGAAACATTCACTTGTGCATATTATTGAAGGACAACATAGTTTATTTTGATTCCGTATGCATTTACTGTGAAAACAGCCACGTGTTCATATTGTCTCATTATGTGTTTTTCTCGCTCTGAAGCGTCAATTTTGACGGTCTAATGTAACGAATGTCATTGTTTAAGATTCAGCTGTAGTGATGTATCAAACTATGTCAGAATGACAATTCCACTTTAGAAACATTCAATTGTGCATAGTATTGAAGGACAACATAATTTATTTTGATTCCGTATGCATTTACTGTGAAAAAAGGAACATGTGTTCATATTACTGTTTATGTGCTTTTCACGCTCTGTAGCGTCAATTTTGACGGTCTAATGCAGCGAAAGTCACTATTTAAGATTCAGCTGTAGTGATGTATCAAACTATGTCAGAATGACAATTCCACTTTAGATACATTCAATTGTGCATAGTATTGAAGGACAACATAATTTATTTTGATTCCGTATGCATTTACTGTGAAAAAAGGAACATGTGTTCATATTACTGTTTATGTGCTTTTCACGCTCTGTAGCGTCAATTTTGACGGTCTAATGCAGCGAAAGTCACTATTTAAGATTCAGCTGTAGTGATGTATTAAACTATGTCAGAATGACAATTCCACTTTAGAAACATTCAATTTTGCATAGTGTTGAAGGACAACATAATTTATTTTGATTCTGTAGGCAGTTACTGTGAAAACAGCCACGTGTTCATATTACTGTTTATGTGCTTTTCACGCTCTGTAGCGTCAATTTTGACGGTCTAATGCAGCGAAAGTCACTATTTAAGATTCAGCTGTAGTGATGTATCAAACTATGTCAGAATGACAATTCCACTTTAGAAACATTCAATTGTGCATAGTGTTGAAGGACAACATAGTTTATTTTGATTCTGTATGCAGTTACTGTGAAAACAGCCACGTGTTCATATTGTCTCATTTTGTGTTTTTCTGGCTCTGAAAGCGTTAATTTTGACGGCCTAATGCAGCGAATGTCACTATTTAAGATTCAGCTGTGGTGATGTATCAAACTATGTCAGAATGACAATTCCACTTTAGAAACATTCAATTGTGCATAGTGTTGAAGGACAACATAGTTTATTTTGATTCCGTATGCATTTACTGTGAAAAAAGGAACATGTGTTCATATTGCTCTTTATGTGCATTTCCCTCCCTGAAAGCGTCAATTTTGACGGTCTAATGTAACGAATGTCATTATTTAAGATTCAGCTGTGGTGATGTATCAAACTATGTCAGAATGACAATTCCACTTTAGAAACATTCAATTGTGCATAGTGTTGAAGGACAACATAATTTATTTTGATTCCGTATGCATTTACTGTGAAAAAAGGAACATGTGTTCATATTGTCTCATTATGTGTTTTTCTCGCTTTGAAGCGTCAATTTTGACGGTCTAATGCAGCGGAAGTCACTATTTAAGATTCAGCTGTGGTGATGTATCAAATTATGTCAGAATGACAATTCCACTTTAGAAACATTCAATTGTGCATAGTGTTGAAGGACAACATAGTTTATTTTGATTCCGTATGCATTTACTGTGAAAAAAGGAACATGTGTTCATATTGCTCTTTATGTGCATTTCTCCCTCTGAAAGCGTCAATTTTGACGGTCTAATGTAACAAATGTCATTATTTAAGATTCAGCTGTAGTGATGTATCAAACTATGTCACAATGACAATTCCACTTTAGAAACATTCAATTGTGCATAGTATTGAAGGACAACATAGTTTATTTTGATTCCGTATGCATTTACTGTGAAAAAAGGAACATGTGTTCATATTATCTTATTATGTGTTTTTCTCGCTCTGAAGCGTCAATTTTGACGGTCTAATGCAGCGAAAGTCACTATTTAAGATTCAGCTGTAGTGATGTATCAAACTATGTCAGAATGACAATTCCACTTTAGAAACATTCAATTGTGCATAGTATTGAAGGACAACATAATTTATTTTGATTCCGTATGCATTTACTGTGAAAAAAGGAACATGGGTTCATATTGTCTTATTATGTGTTTTTCTCGCTTTGAAGCGTCAATTTTGACGGTCTAATGCAGCGAAAGCCACTATTTAAGATTCAGCTGTAGTGATGTATCAAACTATGTCAGAATGACAATTCCACTTTAGAAACATTCAATTGTGCATAGTATTGAAGGACAACATAATTTATTTTGATTCCGTATGCATTTACTGTGAAAAAAGGAACATGTGTTCATATTACTGTTTATGTGCTTTTCACGCTCTGTAGCGTCAATTTTGACGGTCTAATGCAGCGAAAGTCACTATTTAAGATTCAGCTGTAGTGATGTATTAAACTATGTCAGAATGACAATTCCACTTTAGAAACATTCAATTGTGCATAGTGTTGAAGGACAACATAATTTATTTTGATTCTGTAGGCAGTTACTGTGAAAACAGCCACGTGTTCATATTACTGTTTATGTGCTTTTCACGCTCTGTAGCGTCAATTTTGACGGTCTAATGCAGCGAAAGTCACTATTTAAGATTCAGCTCTAGTGATGTGTCAAACTATGTTAGAATAACAATTCCACTTTAGAAAGATTCATTTATGCATATTATTGAAGGACAACATAGTTTATTTTGATTCTGTATGCAGTTACTGTGAAAACAACCACGTGTTCATATTGTCTCATTATGTGTTTTTCTGGCTCTGAAAGCGTCAATTTTGACGGTCTAATGCAGCGAATGTCACTATTTAAGATTCAGCTGTGGTGATGTGTCAAACTATGTTAGAATAACAATTCCACTTTAGAAACATTCACTTGTGCATAGTGTTGAAGGACAACATAATTTATTTTGATTCCGTCTGCATTTACTGTGAAAAAAGGAACATGTGTTCATATTGCTCTTTATGTGCATTTCTCCCTCTGAAAGCGTCAATTTTGACGGTCTAATGTAACGAATGTCATTATTTAAGATTCAGCTGTAGTGATGTGTCAAACTATGTTAGAATAACAATTCCACTTTAGAAACATTCAATTGTGCATATTATTGAAGGACAACATAGTTTATTTTGATTCTGTATGCAGTTACTGTGAAAACAGCCACGTGTTCATATTGTCTCACTATGTGTTTTTCTGGCTCTGAAAGAGTTAATTTTGACGGTCTAATGCAGCGAATGTCACTATTTAAGATTCAGCTGTAGTGATGTGTCAAACTATGTTAGAATAACAATTCCACTTTAGAAACATTCACTTGTGCATAGTGTTGAAGGACAACATAGTTTATTTTGATTCCGTATGCATTTACTGTGAAAAAAGGAACATGTGTTCATATTATCTTATTATGTGTTTTTCTCGCTCTGAAGCGTCAATTTTGACGGTCTAATGCAGCGAAAGTCACTATTTAAGATTCAGCTGTAGTGATGTATCAAACTATGTCAGAATGACAATTCCACTTTAGAAACATTCAATTGTGCATAGTATTGAAGGACAACATAATTTATTTTGATTCCGTATGCATTTACTGTGAAAAAAGGAACATGGGTTCATATTGTCTTATTATGTGTTTTTCTCGCTTTGAAGCGTCAATTTTGACGGTCTAATGCAGCGGAAGTCACTATTTAAGATTCAGCTGTGGTGATGTATCAAATTATGTCAGAATGACAATTCCACTTTAGAAACATTCAATTGTGCATAGTGTTGAAGGACAACATAGTTTATTTTGATTCCGTATGCATTTACTGTGAAAAAAGGAACATGTGTTCATATTGCTCTTTATGTGCATTTCTCCCTCTGAAAGCGTCAATTTTGACGGTCTAATGTAACAAATGTCATTATTTAAGATTCAGCTGTAGTGATGTATCAAACTATGTCAGAATGACAATTCCACTTTAGAAACATTCAATTGTGCATAGTATTGAAGGACAACATAGTTTATTTTGATTCCGTATGCATTTACTGTGAAAAAAGGAACATGTGTTCATATTATCTTATTATGTGTTTTTCTCGCTCTGAAGCGTCAATTTTGACGGTCTAATGCAGCGAAAGTCACTATTTAAGATTCAGCTGTAGTGATGTATCAAACTATGTCAGAATGACAATTCCACTTTAGAAACATTCAATTGTGCATAGTGTTGAAGGACAACATAGTTTATTTTGATTCCGTATGCATTTACTGTGAAAAAAGGAACATGGGTTCATATTGTCTTATTATGTGTTTTTCTCGCTTTGAAGCGTCAATTTTGACGGTCTAATGCAGCGAAAGCCACTATTTAAGATTCAGCTGTAGTGATGTATCAAACTATGTCAGAATGACAATTCCACTTTAGAAACATTCAATTGTGCATAGTATTGAAGGACAACATAATTTATTTTGATTCCGTATGCATTTACTGTGAAAAAAGGAACATGTGTTCATATTACTGTTTATGTGCTTTTCACGCTCTGTAGCGTCAATTTTGACGGTCTAATGCAGCGAAAGTCACTATTTAAGATTCAGCTGTAGTGATGTATTAAACTATGTCAGAATGACAATTCCACTTTAGAAACATTCAATTGTGCATAGTGTTGAAGGACAACATAATTTATTTTGATTCTGTAGGCAGTTACTGTGAAAACAGCCACGTGTTCATATTACTGTTTATGTGCTTTTCACGCTCTGTAGCGTCAATTTTGACGGTCTAATGCAGCGAAAGTCACTATTTAAGATTCAGCTGTAGTGATGTATCAAACTATGTCAGAATGACAATTCCACTTTAGAAACATTCAATTGTGCATAGTGTTGAAGGACAACATAGTTTATTTTGATTCCGTATGCATTTACTGTGAAAAAAGGAACATGTGTTCATATTATCTCTTTATGTGCATTTCTCCCCCTGAAAGCGTCAATTTTGAGTGTCTAATGTAATGAATGTCACTATTTAAGATTCAGCTGTAGTGATGTATCAAACTATGTCAGAATGACAATTCCACTTTAGAAACATTCAATTGTGCATAGTGTTGAAGGACAACATAATTTATTTTGATTCTGTAGGCAGTTACTGTGAAAACAGCCACGTGTTCATATTACTGTTTATGTGCATTTCCCTCCCTGAAAGCGTCAATTTTGACGGTCTAATGTAACGAATGTCATTATTTAAGATTCAGCTGTAGTGATGTATCAAACTATGTCAGAATGACAATTCCACTTTAGAAACATTCAATTGTGCATAGTGTTGAAGGACAACATAATTTATTTTGATTCCGTATGCATTTACTGTGAAAAAAGGAACATGTGTTCATATTATCTTATTATGTGTTTTTCTCGCTCTGAAGCGTCAATTTTGACGGTCTAATGCAGCGGAAGTCACTATTTAAGATTCAGCTGTGGTGATGTATCAAATTATGTCAGAATGACAATTCCACTTTAGAAACATTCAATTGTGCATAGTGTTGAAGGACAACATAATTTATTTTGATTCCGTATGTATTTACTGTGAAAAAAGGAACATGTGTTCATATTGCTCTTTATGTGCATTTCTCCCTCTGAAAGCGTCAATTTTGACGGTCTAATGTAACGAATGTCATTATTTAAGATTCAGCTCTAGTGATGTGTCAAACTATGTCAGAATGACAATTCCACTTTAGAAACATTCAATTGTGCATAGTATTGAAGGACAACATAATTTATTTTGATTCTGTATGCAGTTACTGTGAAAACAACCACGTGTTCATATTGTCTCATTATGTGTTTTTCTCGCTCTGAAAGCGTCAATTTTGACGGTCTAATGCAGCGAATGTCACTATTTAAGATTCAGCTGTAGTGATGTGTCAAACTATGTTAGAATAACAATTCCACTTTAGAAACATTCACTTGTGCATAGTGTTGAAGGACAACATAATTTATTTTGATTCCGTCTGCATTTACTGTGAAAAAAGGAACATGTGTTCATATTACTGTTTATGTGCTTTTCACGCTCTGTAGCGTCAATTTTGACGGTCTAATGCAGCGAAAGTCACTATTTAAGATTCAGCTGTAGTGATGTATCAAACTATGTCAGAATGACAATTCCACTTTAGATACATTCAATTGTGCATAGTATTGAAGGACAACATAATTTATTTTGATTCCGTATGCATTTACTGTGAAAAAAGGAACATGTGTTCATATTACTGTTTATGTGCTTTTCACGCTCTGTAGCGTCAATTTTGACGGTCTAATGCAGCGAAAGTCACTATTTAAGATTCAGCTGTAGTGATGTATTAAACTATGTCAGAATGACAATTCCACTTTAGAAACATTCAATTTTGCATAGTGTTGAAGGACAACATAATTTATTTTGATTCTGTAGGCAGTTACTGTGAAAACAGCCACGTGTTCATATTACTGTTTATGTGCTTTTCACGCTCTGTAGCGTCAATTTTGACGGTCTAATGCAGCGAAAGTCACTATTTAAGATTCAGCTGTAGTGATGTATCAAACTATGTCAGAATGACAATTCCACTTTAGAAACATTCAATTGTGCATAGTGTTGAAGGACAACATAGTTTATTTTGATTCTGTATGCAGTTACTGTGAAAACAGCCACGTGTTCATATTGTCTCATTTTGTGTTTTTCTGGCTCTGAAAGCGTTAATTTTGACGGCCTAATGCAGCGAATGTCACTATTTAAGATTCAGCTGTGGTGATGTATCAAACTATGTCAGAATGACAATTCCACTTTAGAAACATTCAATTGTGCATAGTGTTGAAGGACAACATAGTTTATTTTGATTCCGTATGCATTTACTGTGAAAAAAGGAACATGTGTTCATATTGCTCTTTATGTGCATTTCCCTCCCTGAAAGCGTCAATTTTGACGGTCTAATGTAACGAATGTCATTATTTAAGATTCAGCTGTGGTGATGTATCAAACTATGTCAGAATGACAATTCCACTTTAGAAACATTCAATTGTGCATAGTGTTGAAGGACAACATAATTTATTTTGATTCCGTATGCATTTACTGTGAAAAAAGGAACATGTGTTCATATTGTCTCATTATGTGTTTTTCTCGCTTTGAAGCGTCAATTTTGACGGTCTAATGCAGCGGAAGTCACTATTTAAGATTCAGCTGTGGTGATGTATCAAATTATGTCAGAATGACAATTCCACTTTAGAAACATTCAATTGTGCATAGTGTTGAAGGACAACATAGTTTATTTTGATTCCGTATGCATTTACTGTGAAAAAAGGAACATGTGTTCATATTGCTCTTTATGTGCATTTCTCCCTCTGAAAGCGTCAATTTTGACGGTCTAATGTAACAAATGTCATTATTTAAGATTCAGCTGTAGTGATGTATCAAACTATGTCACAATGACAATTCCACTTTAGAAACATTCAATTGTGCATAGTATTGAAGGACAACATAGTTTATTTTGATTCCGTATGCATTTACTGTGAAAAAAGGAACATGTGTTCATATTATCTTATTATGTGTTTTTCTCGCTCTGAAGCGTCAATTTTGACGGTCTAATGCAGCGAAAGTCACTATTTAAGATTCAGCTGTAGTGATGTATCAAACTATGTCAGAATGACAATTCCACTTTAGAAACATTCAATTGTGCATAGTATTGAAGGACAACATAATTTATTTTGATTCCGTATGCATTTACTGTGAAAAAAGGAACATGGGTTCATATTGTCTTATTATGTGTTTTTCTCGCTTTGAAGCGTCAATTTTGACGGTCTAATGCAGCGAAAGCCACTATTTAAGATTCAGCTGTAGTGATGTATCAAACTATGTCAGAATGACAATTCCACTTTAGAAACATTCAATTGTGCATAGTATTGAAGGACAACATAATTTATTTTGATTCCGTATGCATTTACTGTGAAAAAAGGAACATGTGTTCATATTACTGTTTATGTGCTTTTCACGCTCTGTAGCGTCAATTTTGACGGTCTAATGCAGCGAAAGTCACTATTTAAGATTCAGCTGTAGTGATGTATTAAACTATGTCAGAATGACAATTCCACTTTAGAAACATTCAATTGTGCATAGTGTTGAAGGACAACATAATTTATTTTGATTCTGTAGGCAGTTACTGTGAAAACAGCCACGTGTTCATATTACTGTTTATGTGCTTTTCACGCTCTGTAGCGTCAATTTTGACGGTCTAATGCAGCGAAAGTCACTATTTAAGATTCAGCTCTAGTGATGTGTCAAACTATGTTAGAATAACAATTCCACTTTAGAAAGATTCATTTATGCATATTATTGAAGGACAACATAGTTTATTTTGATTCTGTATGCAGTTACTGTGAAAACAACCACGTGTTCATATTGTCTCATTATGTGTTTTTCTGGCTCTGAAAGCGTCAATTTTGACGGTCTAATGCAGCGAATGTCACTATTTAAGATTCAGCTGTGGTGATGTGTCAAACTATGTTAGAATAACAATTCCACTTTAGAAACATTCACTTGTGCATAGTGTTGAAGGACAACATAATTTATTTTGATTCCGTCTGCATTTACTGTGAAAAAAGGAACATGTGTTCATATTGCTCTTTATGTGCATTTCTCCCTCTGAAAGCGTCAATTTTGACGGTCTAATGTAACGAATGTCATTATTTAAGATTCAGCTGTAGTGATGTGTCAAACTATGTTAGAATAACAATTCCACTTTAGAAACATTCAATTGTGCATATTATTGAAGGACAACATAGTTTATTTTGATTCTGTATGCAGTTACTGTGAAAACAGCCACGTGTTCATATTGTCTCACTATGTGTTTTTCTGGCTCTGAAAGAGTTAATTTTGACGGTCTAATGCAGCGAATGTCACTATTTAAGATTCAGCTGTAGTGATGTGTCAAACTATGTTAGAATAACAATTCCACTTTAGAAACATTCACTTGTGCATAGTGTTGAAGGACAACATAGTTTATTTTGATTCCGTATGCATTTACTGTGAAAAAAGGAACATGTGTTCATATTATCTTATTATGTGTTTTTCTCGCTCTGAAGCGTCAATTTTGACGGTCTAATGCAGCGAAAGTCACTATTTAAGATTCAGCTGTAGTGATGTATCAAACTATGTCAGAATGACAATTCCACTTTAGAAACATTCAATTGTGCATAGTATTGAAGGACAACATAATTTATTTTGATTCCGTATGCATTTACTGTGAAAAAAGGAACATGGGTTCATATTGTCTTATTATGTGTTTTTCTCGCTTTGAAGCGTCAATTTTGACGGTCTAATGCAGCGGAAGTCACTATTTAAGATTCAGCTGTGGTGATGTATCAAATTATGTCAGAATGACAATTCCACTTTAGAAACATTCAATTGTGCATAGTGTTGAAGGACAACATAGTTTATTTTGATTCCGTATGCATTTACTGTGAAAAAAGGAACATGTGTTCATATTGCTCTTTATGTGCATTTCTCCCTCTGAAAGCGTCAATTTTGACGGTCTAATGTAACAAATGTCATTATTTAAGATTCAGCTGTAGTGATGTATCAAACTATGTCAGAATGACAATTCCACTTTAGAAACATTCAATTGTGCATAGTATTGAAGGACAACATAGTTTATTTTGATTCCGTATGCATTTACTGTGAAAAAAGGAACATGTGTTCATATTATCTTATTATGTGTTTTTCTCGCTCTGAAGCGTCAATTTTGACGGTCTAATGCAGCGAAAGTCACTATTTAAGATTCAGCTGTAGTGATGTATCAAACTATGTCAGAATGACAATTCCACTTTAGAAACATTCAATTGTGCATAGTGTTGAAGGACAACATAGTTTATTTTGATTCCGTATGCATTTACTGTGAAAAAAGGAACATGGGTTCATATTGTCTTATTATGTGTTTTTCTCGCTTTGAAGCGTCAATTTTGACGGTCTAATGCAGCGAAAGCCACTATTTAAGATTCAGCTGTAGTGATGTATCAAACTATGTCAGAATGACAATTCCACTTTAGAAACATTCAATTGTGCATAGTATTGAAGGACAACATAATTTATTTTGATTCCGTATGCATTTACTGTGAAAAAAGGAACATGTGTTCATATTACTGTTTATGTGCTTTTCACGCTCTGTAGCGTCAATTTTGACGGTCTAATGCAGCGAAAGTCACTATTTAAGATTCAGCTGTAGTGATGTATTAAACTATGTCAGAATGACAATTCCACTTTAGAAACATTCAATTGTGCATAGTGTTGAAGGACAACATAATTTATTTTGATTCCGTGTGCATTTACTGTGAAAAAAGGAACATGTGTTCATATTACTGTTTATGTGCTTTTCACGCTCTGTAGCGTCAATTTTGACGGTCTAATGCAGCGAAAGTCACTATTTAAGATTCAGCTGTAGTGATGTATCAAACTATGTCAGAATGACAATTCCACTTTAGAAACATTCAATTGTGCATAGTGTTGAAGGACAACATAGTTTATTTTGATTCCGTATGCATTTACTGTGAAAAAAGGAACATGTGTTCATATTATCTCTTTATGTGCATTTCTCCCCCTGAAAGCGTCAATTTTGAGTGTCTAATGTAATGAATGTCACTATTTAAGATTCAGCTGTAGTGATGTATCAAACTATGTCAGAATGACAATTCCACTTTAGAAACATTCAATTGTGCATAGTGTTGAAGGACAACATAATTTATTTTGATTCTGTAGGCAGTTACTGTGAAAACAGCCACGTGTTCATATTACTGTTTATGTGCATTTCCCTCCCTGAAAGCGTCAATTTTGACGGTCTAATGTAACGAATGTCATTATTTAAGATTCAGCTGTAGTGATGTATCAAACTATGTCAGAATGACAATTCCACTTTAGAAACATTCAATTGTGCATAGTGTTGAAGGACAACATAATTTATTTTGATTCCGTATGCATTTACTGTGAAAAAAGGAACATGTGTTCATATTATCTTATTATGTGTTTTTCTCGCTCTGAAGCGTCAATTTTGACGGTCTAATGCAGCGGAAGTCACTATTTAAGATTCAGCTGTGGTGATGTATCAAATTATGTCAGAATGACAATTCCACTTTAGAAACATTCAATTGTGCATAGTGTTGAAGGACAACATAATTTATTTTGATTCCGTATGTATTTACTGTGAAAAAAGGAACATGTGTTCATATTGCTCTTTATGTGCATTTCTCCCTCTGAAAGCGTCAATTTTGACGGTCTAATGTAACGAATGTCATTATTTAAGATTCAGCTCTAGTGATGTGTCAAACTATGTCAGAATGACAATTCCACTTTAGAAACATTCAATTGTGCATAGTATTGAAGGACAACATAATTTATTTTGATTCTGTATGCAGTTACTGTGAAAACAACCACGTGTTCATATTGTCTCATTATGTGTTTTTCTCGCTCTGAAAGCGTCAATTTTGACGGTCTAATGCAGCGAATGTCACTATTTAAGATTCAGCTGTAGTGATGTGTCAAACTATGTTAGAATAACAATTCCACTTTAGAAACATTCACTTGTGCATAGTGTTGAAGGACAACATAATTTATTTTGATTCCGTCTGCATTTACTGTGAAAAAAGGAACATGTGTTCATATTGCTCTTTATGTGCATTTCTCCCTCTGAAAGCGTCAATTTTGACGGTCTAATGCAGCGAAAGTCACTATTTAAGATTCAGCTGTAGTGATGTATCAAACTATGTCAGAATGACAATTCCACTTTAGAAACATTCAATTGTGCATAGTATTGAAGGACAACATAATTTATTTTGATTCCGTATGCATTTACTGTGAAAAAAGGAACATGTGTTCATATTACTGTTTATGTGCTTTTCACGCTCTGTAGCGTCAATTTTGACGGTCTAATGCAGCGAAAGTCACGATTTAAGATTCAGCTGTAGTGATGTATTAAACTATGTCAGAATGACAATTCCACTTTAGAAACATTCAATTGTGCATAGTGTTGAAGGACAACATAATTTATTTTGATTCTGTAGGCAGTTACTGTGAAAACAGCCACGTGTTCATATTACTGTTTATGTGCTTTTCACGCTCTGTAGCGTCAATTTTGACGGTCTAATGCAGCGAAAGTCACTATTTAAGATTCAGCTGTAGTGATGTATCAAACTATTGTGCATAGTGTTGAAGGACAACATAGTTTATTTTGATTCTGTATGCATTTACTGTGAAAAAAGGAACATGTGTTCATATTATCTCTTTATGTGCATTTCTCCCCCTGAAAGCGTCAATTTTGAGTGTCTAATGTAATGAATGTCACTATTTAAGATTCAGCTGTAGTGATGTATCAAACTATGTCAGAATGACAATTCCACTTTAGAAACATTCAATTGTGCATAGTGTTGAAGGACAACATAATTTATTTTGATTCTGTAGGCAGTTACTGTGAAAACAGCCACGTGTTCATATTACTGTTTATGTGCATTTCCCTCCCTGAAAGCGTCAATTTTGACGGTCTAATGTAACGAATGTCATTATTTAAGATTCAGCTGTAGTGATGTATCAAATTGTGCATAGAATGACAATTCCACTTTAGAAACATTCAATTGTGCATAGTGTTGAAGGACAACATAATTTATTTTGATTCCGTATGCATTTACTGTGAAAAAAAGAACATGTGTTCATATTGTCTCATTATGTGTTTTTCTCGCTTTGTAGCGTCAATTTTGACGGTCTAATGCAGCGGAAGTCACTATTTAAGATTCAGCTGTGGTGATGTATCAAATTATGTCAGAATGACAATTCCACTTTAGAAACATTCAATTGTGCATAGTATTGAAGGACAACATAGTTTATTTTGATTCCGTATGCATTTACTGTGATAACAGTAACTTGTGTTCATATTGCTCTTTATGTACTTCTCTCGCTCGGAAAGCGTTAATTTTGACGGTCTAATGCAGCGAAAGTCACTATTTAAGATTCAGCTGTAGTGATGTATTAAACTATGTCAGAATGACAATTCCACTTTAGAAACATTCAATTGTGCATAGTGTTGAAGGACAACATAATTTATTTTGATTCTGTAGGCAGTTACTGTGAAAACAGCCACGTGTTCATATTACTGTTTATGTGCTTTTCACGCTCTGTAGCGTCAATTTTGACGGTCTAATGCAGCGAAAGTCACTATTTAAGATTCAGCTGTAGTGATGTATCAAACTATGTCAGAATGACAATTCCACTTTAGAAACATTCAATTGTGCATAGTGTTGAAGGACAACATAGTTTATTTTGATTCCGTATGCATTTACTGTGAAAAAAGGAACATGTGTTCATATTGCTCTTTTTGTGCATTTCTCCCTCTGAAAGCGTCAATTTTGACGGTCTAATGTAACAAATGTCATTATTTAAGATTCAGCTGTAGTGATGTATCAAACTATGTCACAATGACAATTCCACTTTAGAAACATTCAATTGTGCATAGTATTGAAGGACAACATAGTTTATTTTGATTCCGTATGCATTTACTGTGAAAAAAGGAACATGTGTTCATATTATCTTATTATGTGTTTTTCTCGCTCTGAAGCGTCAATTTTGACGGTCTAATGCAGCGGAAGTCACTATTTAAGATTCAGCTGTGGTGATGTATCAAATTATGTCAGAATGACAATTCCACTTTAGAAACATTCAATTTTGCATAGTGTTGAAGGACAACATAGTTTATTTTGATTCCGTATGCATTTACTGTGAAAAAAGGAACATGTGTTCATATTGCTCTTTATGTGCATTTCTCCCTCTGAAAGCGTCAATTTTGACGGTCTAATGTAACAAATGTCATTATTTAAGATTCAGCTGTAGTGATGTATCAAACTATGTCACAATGACAATTCCACTTTAGAAACATTCAATTGTGCATAGTATTGAAGGACAACATAGTTTATTTTGATTCCGTATGCATTTACTGTGAAAAAAGGAACATGTGTTCATATTATCTTATTATGTGTTTTTCTCGCTCTGAAGCGTCAATTTTGACGGTCTAATGCAGCGAAAGTCACTATTTAAGATTCAGCTGTAGTGATGTATCAAACTATGTCAGAATGACAATTCCACTTTAGAAACATTCAATTGTGCATAGTGTTGAAGGACAACATAGTTTATTTTGATTCCGTATGCATTTACTGTGAAAAAAGGAACATGTGTTCATATTGTCTCATTATGTGTTTTTCTCGCTTTGAAGCGTCAATTTTGACGGTCTAATGCAGCGAAAGTCACTATTTAAGATTCAGCTGTGGTGATGTATCAAATTATGTCAGAATGACAATTCCACTTTAGAAACATTCAGTTGTGCATAGTGTTGAAGGACAACATAGTTTATTTTGATTCCGTATGCATTTACTGTGAAAAAAGGAACATGTGTTCATATTGCTCTTTATGTGCATTTCTCCCTCTGAAAGCGTCAATTTTGACGGTCTAATGTAACAAATGTCATTATTTAAGATTCAGCTGTAGTGATGTATCAAAGTATGTCACAATGACAATTCCACTTTAGAAACATTCAATTGTGCATAGTATTGAAGGACAACATAGTTTATTTTGATTCCGTATGCATTTACTGTGAAAAAAGGAACATGTGTTCATATTATCTTATTATGTGTTTTTCTCGCTCTGAAGCGTCAATTTTGACGGTCTAATGCAGCGAAAGTCACTATTTAAGATTCAGCTGTAGTGATGTATCAAACTATGTCAGAATGACAATTCCACTTTAGAAACATTCAATTGTGCATAGTATTGAAGGACAACATAATTTATTTTGATTCCGTATGCATTTACTGTGAAAAAAGGAACATGGGTTCATATTGTCTTATTATGTGTTTTTCTCGCTTTGAAGCGTCAATTTTGACGGTCTAATGCAGCGAAAGCCACTATTTAAGATTCAGCTGTAGTGATGTATCAAACTATGTCAGAATGACAATTCCACTTTAGAAACATTCAATTGTGCATAGTATTGAAGGACAACATAATTTATTTTGATTCCGTATGCATTTACTGTGAAAAAAGGAACATGTGTTCATATTACTGTTTATGTGCTTTTCACGCTCTGTAGCGTCAATTTTGACGGTCTAATGCAGCGAAAGTCACTATTTAAGATTCAGCTGTAGTGATGTATTAAACTATGTCAGAATGACAATTCCACTTTAGAAACATTCAATTGTGCATAGTGTTGAAGGACAACATAATTTATTTTGATTCCGTATGTATTTACTGTGAAAAAAGGAACATGTGTTCATATTACTGTTTATGTGTTTTTCTCGCTCTGTAGCGTCAATTTTGACGGTCTAATGCAGCGAAAGTCACTATTTAAGATTCAGCTGTAGTGATGTATCAAATTATGTCAGAATGACAATTCCACTTTAGAAACATTCACTTGTGCATAGTGTTGAAGGACAACATAGTTTATTTTGATTCCGTATGCATTTACTGTGAAAAAAGGAACATGTGTTCATATTATCCTATTATGTGTTTTTCTCGCTTTGAAGCGTCAATTTTGACGGTCTAATGTAACGAATGTCATTATTTAAGATTCAGCTCTAGTGATGTGTCAAACTATGTTAGAATAACAATTCCACTTTAGAAAGATTCAATTGTGCATAGTGTTGAAGGACAACATAATTTATTTTGATTCCGTCTGCATTTACTGTGAAAAAAGGAACATGTGTTCATATTGCTCTTTATGTGCATTTCTCCCTCTGAAAGCGTCAATTTTGACGGTCTAATGCAGCGAAAGTCACTATTTAAGATTCAGCTGTAGTGATGTATCAAACTATGTCAGAATGACAATTCCACTTTAGAAACATTCAATTGTGCATAGTATTGAAGGACAACATAATTTATTTTGATTCCGTATGCATTTACTGTGAAAAAAGGAACATGGGTTCATATTGTCTTATTATGTGTTTTTCTCGCTTTGAAGCGTCAATTTTGACGGTCTAATGCAGCGAAAGCCACTATTTAAGATTCAGCTGTAGTGATGTATCAAACTATGTCAGAATGACAATTCCACTTTAGAAACATTCAATTGTGCATAGTATTGAAGGACAACATAATTTATTTTGATTCCGTATGCATTTACTGTGAAAAAAGGAACATGTGTTCATATTACTGTTTATGTGCTTTTCACGCTCTGTAGCGTCAATTTTGACGGTCTAATGCAGCGAAAGTCACTATTTAAGATTCAGCTGTAGTGATGTATTAAACTATGTCAGAATGACAATTCCACTTTAGAAACATTCAATTGTGCATAGTGTTGAAGGACAACATAATTTATTTTGATTCCGTATGTATTTACTGTGAAAAAAGGAACATGTGTTCATATTACTGTTTATGTGTTTTTCTCGCTTTGAAGCGTCAATTTTGACGGTCTAATGTAACGAATGTCATTATTTAAGATTCAGCTCTAGTGATGTGTCAAACTATGTTAGAATAACAATTCCACTTTAGAAAGATTCAATTGTGCATAGTGTTGAAGGACAACATAATTTATTTTGATTCCGTATGTATTTACTGTGAAAAAAGGAACATGTGTTCATATTATCTTATTATGTGTTTTTCTCGCTCTGAAGCGTCAATTTTGACGGTCTAATGCAGCGAATGTCACTATTTAAGATTCAGCTGTAGTGATGTGTCAAACTATGTTAGAATAACAATTCCACTTTAGAAACATTCACTTGTGCATAGTGTTGAAGGACAACATAATTTATTTTGATTCCGTCTGCATTTACTGTGAAAAAAGGAACATGTGTTCATATTGCTCTTTATGTGCATTTCTCCCTCTGAAAGCGTCAATTTTGACGGTCTAATGCAGCGAAAGTCACTATTTAAGATTCAGCTGTAGTGATGTATCAAACTATGTCAGAATGACAATTCCACTTTAGAAACATTCAATTGTGCATAGTATTGAAGGACAACATAATTTATTTTGATTCCGTATGCATTTACTGTGAAAAAAGGAACATGGGTTCATATTGTCTTATTATGTGTTTTTCTCGCTTTGAAGCGTCAATTTTGACGGTCTAATGCAGCGAAAGCCACTATTTAAGATTCAGCTGTAGTGATGTATCAAACTATGTCAGAATGACAATTCCACTTTAGAAACATTCAATTGTGCATAGTATTGAAGGACAACATAATTTATTTTGATTCCGTATGCATTTACTGTGAAAAAAGGAACATGTGTTCATATTACTGTTTATGTGCTTTTCACGCTCTGTAGCGTCAATTTTGACGGTCTAATGCAGCGAAAGTCACTATTTAAGATTCAGCTGTAGTGATGTATTAAACTATGTCAGAATGACAATTCCACTTTAGAAACATTCAATTGTGCATAGTGTTGAAGGACAACATAATTTATTTTGATTCTGTAGGCAGTTACTGTGAAAACAGCCACGTGTTCATATTACTGTTTATGTGCTTTTCACGCTCTGTAGCGTCAATTTTGACGGTCTAATGCAGCGAAAGTCACTATTTAAGATTCAGCTGTAGTGATGTATCAAACTATGTCAGAATGACAATTCCACTTTAGAAACATTCATTTATGCATATTATTGGACAACATAGTTTATTTTGATTCTGTATGCATTTACTGTGAAAAAAGGAACATGGGTTCATATTGTCTTATTATGTGTTTTTCTCGCTTTGAAGCGTCAATTTTGACGGTCTAATGCAGCGAAAGCCACTATTTAAGATTCAGCTGTAGTGATGTATCAAACTATGTCAGAATGACAATTCCACTTTAGAAACATTCAATTGTGCATAGTATTGAAGGACAACATAATTTATTTTGATTCCGTATGCATTTACTGTGAAAAAAGGAACATGTGTTCATATTACTGTTTATGTGCTTTTCACGCTCTGTAGCGTCAATTTTGACGGTCTAATGCAGCGAAAGTCACTATTTAAGAGTCAGCTGTAGTGATGTATTAAACTATGTCAGAATGACAATTCCACTTTAGAAACATTCAATTGTGCATAGTGTTGAAGGACAACATAATTTATTTTGATTCTGTAGGCAGTTACTGTGAAAACAGCCACGTGTTCATATTACTGTTTATGTGCTTTTCACGCTCTGTAGCGTCAATTTTGACGGTCTAATGCAGCGAAAGTCACTATTTAAGATTCAGCTGTAGTGATGTATCAAACTATGTCAGAATGACAATTCCACTTTAGAAACATTCAATTGTGCATAGTATTGAAGGACAACATAATTTATTTTGATTCCGTATGCATTTACTGTGAAAAAAGGAACATGTGTTCATATTATCTTATTATGTGTTTTTCTCGCTTTGAAGCGTCAATTTTGACGGTCTAATGCAGCGAAAGCCACTATTTAAGATTCAGCTGTAGTGATGTATCAAACTATGTCAGAATGACAATTCCACTTTAGAAACATTCAATTGTGCATAGTGTTGAAGGACAACATAATTTATTTTGATTCTGTAGGCAGTTACTGTGAAAACAGCCACGTGTTCATATTGTCTCATTATGTGTTTTTCTGGCTCTGAAAGCGTTAATTTTGACGGCCTAATGCAGCGAATGTCACTATTTAAGATTCAGCTGTGGTGATGTATCAAACTATGTCAGAATGACAATTCCACTTTAGAAACATTCAATTGTGCATAGTGTTGAAGGACAACATAGTTTATTTTGATTCCGTATGCATTTACTGTGAAAAAAGGAACATGTGTTCATATTGCTCTTTATGTGCATTTCCCTCCCTGAAAGCGTCAATTTTGACGGTCTAATGTAAGGAATGTCATTATTTAAGATTCAGCTGTGGTGATGTATCAAACTATGTCAGAATGACAATTCCACTTTAGAAACATTCAATTGTGCATAGTATTGAAGGACAACATAATTTATTTTGATTCCGTATGCATTTACTGTGAAAAAAGGAACATGTGTTCATATTACTGTTTATGTGCTTTTCACGCTCTGTAGCGTCAATTTTGACGGTCTAATGCAGCGAAAGTCACTATTTAAGATTCAGCTGTAGTGATGTATTAAACTATGTCAGAATGACAATTCCACTTTAGAAACATTCAATTGTGCATAGTGTTGAAGGACAACATAATTTATTTTGATTCTGTATGCAGTTACTGTGAAAACAACCACGTGTTCATATTGTCTCATTATGTGTTTTTCTCGCTCTGAAAGCGTCAATTTTGACGGTCTAATGCAGCGAATGTCACTATTTAAGATTCAGCTGTAGTGATGTGTCAAACTATGTTAGAATAACAATTCCACTTTAGAAACATTCACTTGTGCATAGTGTTGAAGGACAACATAATTTATTTTGATTCCGTCTGCATTTACTGTGAAAAAAGGAACATGTGTTCATATTGCTCTTTATGTGCATTTCTCCCTCTGAAAGCGTCAATTTTGACGGTCTAATGCAGCGAAAGTCACTATTTAAGATTCAGCTGTAGTGATGTATCAAACTATGTCAGAATGACAATTCCACTTTAGAAACATTCAATTGTGCATAGTATTGAAGGACAACATAATTTATTTTGATTCCGTATGCATTTACTGTGAAAAAAGGAACATGTGTTCATATTACTGTTTATGTGCTTTTCACGCTCTGTAGCGTCAATTTTGACGGTCTAATGCAGCGAAAGTCACGATTTAAGATTCAGCTGTAGTGATGTATTAAACTATGTCAGAATGACAATTCCACTTTAGAAACATTCAATTGTGCATAGTGTTGAAGGACAACATAATTTATTTTGATTCTGTAGGCAGTTACTGTGAAAACAGCCACGTGTTCATATTACTGTTTATGTGCTTTTCACGCTCTGTAGCGTCAATTTTGACGGTCTAATGCAGCGAAAGTCACTATTTAAGATTCAGCTGTAGTGATGTATCAAACTATTGTGCATAGTGTTGAAGGACAACATAGTTTATTTTGATTCTGTATGCATTTACTGTGAAAAAAGGAACATGTGTTCATATTATCTCTTTATGTGCATTTCTCCCCCTGAAAGCGTCAATTTTGAGTGTCTAATGTAATGAATGTCACTATTTAAGATTCAGCTGTAGTGATGTATCAAACTATGTCAGAATGACAATTCCACTTTAGAAACATTCAATTGTGCATAGTGTTGAAGGACAACATAATTTATTTTGATTCTGTAGGCAGTTACTGTGAAAACAGCCACGTGTTCATATTACTGTTTATGTGCATTTCCCTCCCTGAAAGCGTCAATTTTGACGGTCTAATGTAACGAATGTCATTATTTAAGATTCAGCTGTAGTGATGTATCAAATTGTGCATAGAATGACAATTCCACTTTAGAAACATTCAATTGTGCATAGTGTTGAAGGACAACATAATTTATTTTGATTCCGTATGCATTTACTGTGAAAAAAAGAACATGTGTTCATATTGTCTCATTATGTGTTTTTCTCGCTTTGTAGCGTCAATTTTGACGGTCTAATGCAGCGGAAGTCACTATTTAAGATTCAGCTGTGGTGATGTATCAAATTATGTCAGAATGACAATTCCACTTTAGAAACATTCAATTGTGCATAGTATTGAAGGACAACATAGTTTATTTTGATTCCGTATGCATTTACTGTGATAACAGTAACTTGTGTTCATATTGCTCTTTATGTACTTCTCTCGCTCGGAAAGCGTTAATTTTGACGGTCTAATGCAGCGAAAGTCACTATTTAAGATTCAGCTGTAGTGATGTATTAAACTATGTCAGAATGACAATTCCACTTTAGAAACATTCAATTGTGCATAGTGTTGAAGGACAACATAATTTATTTTGATTCTGTAGGCAGTTACTGTGAAAACAGCCACGTGTTCATATTACTGTTTATGTGCTTTTCACGCTCTGTAGCGTCAATTTTGACGGTCTAATGCAGCGAAAGTCACTATTTAAGATTCAGCTGTAGTGATGTATCAAACTATGTCAGAATGACAATTCCACTTTAGAAACATTCAATTGTGCATAGTGTTGAAGGACAACATAGTTTATTTTGATTCCGTATGCATTTACTGTGAAAAAAGGAACATGTGTTCATATTGCTCTTTTTGTGCATTTCTCCCTCTGAAAGCGTCAATTTTGACGGTCTAATGTAACAAATGTCATTATTTAAGATTCAGCTGTAGTGATGTATCAAACTATGTCACAATGACAATTCCACTTTAGAAACATTCAATTGTGCATAGTATTGAAGGACAACATAGTTTATTTTGATTCCGTATGCATTTACTGTGAAAAAAGGAACATGTGTTCATATTATCTTATTATGTGTTTTTCTCGCTCTGAAGCGTCAATTTTGACGGTCTAATGCAGCGGAAGTCACTATTTAAGATTCAGCTGTGGTGATGTATCAAATTATGTCAGAATGACAATTCCACTTTAGAAACATTCAATTTTGCATAGTGTTGAAGGACAACATAGTTTATTTTGATTCCGTATGCATTTACTGTGAAAAAAGGAACATGTGTTCATATTGCTCTTTATGTGCATTTCTCCCTCTGAAAGCGTCAATTTTGACGGTCTAATGTAACAAATGTCATTATTTAAGATTCAGCTGTAGTGATGTATCAAACTATGTCACAATGACAATTCCACTTTAGAAACATTCAATTGTGCATAGTATTGAAGGACAACATAGTTTATTTTGATTCCGTATGCATTTACTGTGAAAAAAGGAACATGTGTTCATATTATCTTATTATGTGTTTTTCTCGCTCTGAAGCGTCAATTTTGACGGTCTAATGCAGCGAAAGTCACTATTTAAGATTCAGCTGTAGTGATGTATCAAACTATGTCAGAATGACAATTCCACTTTAGAAACATTCAATTGTGCATAGTGTTGAAGGACAACATAGTTTATTTTGATTCCGTATGCATTTACTGTGAAAAAAGGAACATGTGTTCATATTGTCTCATTATGTGTTTTTCTCGCTTTGAAGCGTCAATTTTGACGGTCTAATGCAGCGAAAGTCACTATTTAAGATTCAGCTGTGGTGATGTATCAAATTATGTCAGAATGACAATTCCACTTTAGAAACATTCAGTTGTGCATAGTGTTGAAGGACAACATAGTTTATTTTGATTCCGTATGCATTTACTGTGAAAAAAGGAACATGTGTTCATATTGCTCTTTATGTGCATTTCTCCCTCTGAAAGCGTCAATTTTGACGGTCTAATGTAACAAATGTCATTATTTAAGATTCAGCTGTAGTGATGTATCAAAGTATGTCACAATGACAATTCCACTTTAGAAACATTCAATTGTGCATAGTATTGAAGGACAACATAGTTTATTTTGATTCCGTATGCATTTACTGTGAAAAAAGGAACATGTGTTCATATTATCTTATTATGTGTTTTTCTCGCTCTGAAGCGTCAATTTTGACGGTCTAATGCAGCGAAAGTCACTATTTAAGATTCAGCTGTAGTGATGTATCAAACTATGTCAGAATGACAATTCCACTTTAGAAACATTCAATTGTGCATAGTATTGAAGGACAACATAATTTATTTTGATTCCGTATGCATTTACTGTGAAAAAAGGAACATGGGTTCATATTGTCTTATTATGTGTTTTTCTCGCTTTGAAGCGTCAATTTTGACGGTCTAATGCAGCGAAAGCCACTATTTAAGATTCAGCTGTAGTGATGTATCAAACTATGTCAGAATGACAATTCCACTTTAGAAACATTCAATTGTGCATAGTATTGAAGGACAACATAATTTATTTTGATTCCGTATGCATTTACTGTGAAAAAAGGAACATGTGTTCATATTACTGTTTATGTGCTTTTCACGCTCTGTAGCGTCAATTTTGACGGTCTAATGCAGCGAAAGTCACTATTTAAGATTCAGCTGTAGTGATGTATTAAACTATGTCAGAATGACAATTCCACTTTAGAAACATTCAATTGTGCATAGTGTTGAAGGACAACATAATTTATTTTGATTCCGTATGTATTTACTGTGAAAAAAGGAACATGTGTTCATATTACTGTTTATGTGTTTTTCTCGCTCTGTAGCGTCAATTTTGACGGTCTAATGCAGCGAAAGTCACTATTTAAGATTCAGCTGTAGTGATGTATCAAATTATGTCAGAATGACAATTCCACTTTAGAAACATTCACTTGTGCATAGTGTTGAAGGACAACATAGTTTATTTTGATTCCGTATGCATTTACTGTGAAAAAAGGAACATGTGTTCATATTATCCTATTATGTGTTTTTCTCGCTTTGAAGCGTCAATTTTGACGGTCTAATGTAACGAATGTCATTATTTAAGATTCAGCTCTAGTGATGTGTCAAACTATGTTAGAATAACAATTCCACTTTAGAAAGATTCAATTGTGCATAGTGTTGAAGGACAACATAATTTATTTTGATTCCGTCTGCATTTACTGTGAAAAAAGGAACATGTGTTCATATTGCTCTTTATGTGCATTTCTCCCTCTGAAAGCGTCAATTTTGACGGTCTAATGCAGCGAAAGTCACTATTTAAGATTCAGCTGTAGTGATGTATCAAACTATGTCAGAATGACAATTCCACTTTAGAAACATTCAATTGTGCATAGTATTGAAGGACAACATAATTTATTTTGATTCCGTATGCATTTACTGTGAAAAAAGGAACATGGGTTCATATTGTCTTATTATGTGTTTTTCTCGCTTTGAAGCGTCAATTTTGACGGTCTAATGCAGCGAAAGCCACTATTTAAGATTCAGCTGTAGTGATGTATCAAACTATGTCAGAATGACAATTCCACTTTAGAAACATTCAATTGTGCATAGTATTGAAGGACAACATAATTTATTTTGATTCCGTATGCATTTACTGTGAAAAAAGGAACATGTGTTCATATTACTGTTTATGTGCTTTTCACGCTCTGTAGCGTCAATTTTGACGGTCTAATGCAGCGAAAGTCACTATTTAAGATTCAGCTGTAGTGATGTATTAAACTATGTCAGAATGACAATTCCACTTTAGAAACATTCAATTGTGCATAGTGTTGAAGGACAACATAATTTATTTTGATTCCGTATGTATTTACTGTGAAAAAAGGAACATGTGTTCATATTACTGTTTATGTGTTTTTCTCGCTTTGAAGCGTCAATTTTGACGGTCTAATGTAACGAATGTCATTATTTAAGATTCAGCTCTAGTGATGTGTCAAACTATGTTAGAATAACAATTCCACTTTAGAAAGATTCAATTGTGCATAGTGTTGAAGGACAACATAATTTATTTTGATTCCGTATGTATTTACTGTGAAAAAAGGAACATGTGTTCATATTATCTTATTATGTGTTTTTCTCGCTCTGAAGCGTCAATTTTGACGGTCTAATGCAGCGAATGTCACTATTTAAGATTCAGCTGTAGTGATGTGTCAAACTATGTTAGAATAACAATTCCACTTTAGAAACATTCACTTGTGCATAGTGTTGAAGGACAACATAATTTATTTTGATTCCGTCTGCATTTACTGTGAAAAAAGGAACATGTGTTCATATTGCTCTTTATGTGCATTTCTCCCTCTGAAAGCGTCAATTTTGACGGTCTAATGCAGCGAAAGTCACTATTTAAGATTCAGCTGTAGTGATGTATCAAACTATGTCAGAATGACAATTCCACTTTAGAAACATTCAATTGTGCATAGTATTGAAGGACAACATAATTTATTTTGATTCCGTATGCATTTACTGTGAAAAAAGGAACATGGGTTCATATTGTCTTATTATGTGTTTTTCTCGCTTTGAAGCGTCAATTTTGACGGTCTAATGCAGCGAAAGCCACTATTTAAGATTCAGCTGTAGTGATGTATCAAACTATGTCAGAATGACAATTCCACTTTAGAAACATTCAATTGTGCATAGTATTGAAGGACAACATAATTTATTTTGATTCCGTATGCATTTACTGTGAAAAAAGGAACATGTGTTCATATTACTGTTTATGTGCTTTTCACGCTCTGTAGCGTCAATTTTGACGGTCTAATGCAGCGAAAGTCACTATTTAAGATTCAGCTGTAGTGATGTA
Source organism: Chaetodon trifascialis (assembly GCF_039877785.1). Classification (NCBI taxonomy): domain Eukaryota; kingdom Metazoa; phylum Chordata; class Actinopteri; order Chaetodontiformes; family Chaetodontidae; genus Chaetodon; species Chaetodon trifascialis. The sequence continues at coordinate 22,141,302 of NC_092076.1, read as the reverse complement.
TTAAACTATGTCAGAATGACAATTCCACTTTAGAAACATTCAATTGTGCATAGTGTTGAAGGACAACATAATTTATTTTGATTCTGTAGGCAGTTACTGTGAAAACAGCCACGTGTTCATATTACTGTTTATGTGCTTTTCACGCTCTGTAGCGTCAATTTTGACGGTCTAATGCAGCGAAAGTCACTATTTAAGATTCAGCTGTAGTGATGTATCAAACTATGTCAGAATGACAATTCCACTTTAGAAACATTCATTTATGCATATTATTGGACAACATAGTTTATTTTGATTCTGTATGCATTTACTGTGAAAAAAGGAACATGGGTTCATATTGTCTTATTATGTGTTTTTCTCGCTTTGAAGCGTCAATTTTGACGGTCTAATGCAGCGAAAGCCACTATTTAAGATTCAGCTGTAGTGATGTATCAAACTATGTCAGAATGACAATTCCACTTTAGAAACATTCAATTGTGCATAGTATTGAAGGACAACATAATTTATTTTGATTCCGTATGCATTTACTGTGAAAAAAGGAACATGTGTTCATATTACTGTTTATGTGCTTTTCACGCTCTGTAGCGTCAATTTTGACGGTCTAATGCAGCGAAAGTCACTATTTAAGAGTCAGCTGTAGTGATGTATTAAACTATGTCAGAATGACAATTCCACTTTAGAAACATTCAATTGTGCATAGTGTTGAAGGACAACATAATTTATTTTGATTCTGTAGGCAGTTACTGTGAAAACAGCCACGTGTTCATATTACTGTTTATGTGCTTTTCACGCTCTGTAGCGTCAATTTTGACGGTCTAATGCAGCGAAAGTCACTATTTAAGATTCAGCTGTAGTGATGTATCAAACTATGTCAGAATGACAATTCCACTTTAGAAACATTCAATTGTGCATAGTATTGAAGGACAACATAATTTATTTTGATTCCGTATGCATTTACTGTGAAAAAAGGAACATGTGTTCATATTATCTTATTATGTGTTTTTCTCGCTTTGAAGCGTCAATTTTGACGGTCTAATGCAGCGAAAGCCACTATTTAAGATTCAGCTGTAGTGATGTATCAAACTATGTCAGAATGACAATTCCACTTTAGAAACATTCAATTGTGCATAGTGTTGAAGGACAACATAATTTATTTTGATTCTGTAGGCAGTTACTGTGAAAACAGCCACGTGTTCATATTGTCTCATTATGTGTTTTTCTGGCTCTGAAAGCGTTAATTTTGACGGCCTAATGCAGCGAATGTCACTATTTAAGATTCAGCTGTGGTGATGTATCAAACTATGTCAGAATGACAATTCCACTTTAGAAACATTCAATTGTGCATAGTGTTGAAGGACAACATAGTTTATTTTGATTCCGTATGCATTTACTGTGAAAAAAGGAACATGTGTTCATATTGCTCTTTATGTGCATTTCCCTCCCTGAAAGCGTCAATTTTGACGGTCTAATGTAAGGAATGTCATTATTTAAGATTCAGCTGTGGTGATGTATCAAACTATGTCAGAATGACAATTCCACTTTAGAAACATTCAATTGTGCATAGTATTGAAGGACAACATAATTTATTTTGATTCCGTATGCATTTACTGTGAAAAAAGGAACATGTGTTCATATTACTGTTTATGTGCTTTTCACGCTCTGTAGCGTCAATTTTGACGGTCTAATGCAGCGAAAGTCACTATTTAAGATTCAGCTGTAGTGATGTATTAAACTATGTCAGAATGACAATTCCACTTTAGAAACATTCAATTGTGCATAGTGTTGAAGGACAACATAATTTATTTTGATTCTGTAGGCAGTTACTGTGAAAACAGCCACGTGTTCATATTACTGTTTATGTGCTTTTCACGCTCTGTAGCGTCAATTTTGACGGTCTAATGCAGCGAAAGTCACTATTTAAGATTCAGCTGTAGTGATGTATCAAACTATGTCAGAATGACAATTCCACTTTAGAAACATTCATTTATGCATATTATTGGACAACATAGTTTATTTTGATTCTGTATGCATTTACTGTGAAAAAAGGAACATGGGTTCATATTGTCTTATTATGTGTTTTTCTCGCTTTGAAGCGTCAATTTTGACGGTCTAATGCAGCGAAAGCCACTATTTAAGATTCAGCTGTAGTGATGTATCAAACTATGTCAGAATGACAATTCCACTTTAGAAACATTCAATTGTGCATAGTATTGAAGGACAACATAATTTATTTTGATTCCGTATGCATTTACTGTGAAAAAAGGAACATGTGTTCATATTACTGTTTATGTGCTTTTCACGCTCTGTAGCGTCAATTTTGACGGTCTAATGCAGCGAAAGTCACTATTTAAGATTCAGCTGTAGTGATGTATTAAACTATGTCAGAATGACAATTCCACTTTAGAAACATTCAATTGTGCATAGTGTTGAAGGACAACATAATTTATTTTGATTCTGTAGGCAGTTACTGTGAAAACAGCCACGTGTTCATATTACTGTTTATGTGCTTTTCACGCTCTGTAGCGTCAATTTTGACGGTCTAATGCAGCGAAAGTCACTATTTAAGATTCAGCTGTAGTGATGTATCAAACTATGTCAGAATGACAATTCCACTTTAGAAACATTCAATTGTGCATAGTATTGAAGGACAACATAATTTATTTTGATTCCGTATGCATTTACTGTGAAAAAAGGAACATGTGTTCATATTATCTTATTATGTGTTTTTCTCGCTTTGAAGCGTCAATTTTGACGGTCTAATGCAGCGAAAGCCACTATTTAAGATTCAGCTGTAGTGATGTATCAAACTATGTCAGAATGACAATTCCACTTTAGAAACATTCAATTGTGCATAGTGTTGAAGGACAACATAATTTATTTTGATTCTGTAGGCAGTTACTGTGAAAACAGCCACGTGTTCATATTACTGTTTATGTGCTTTTCACGCTCTGTAGCGTCAATTTTGACGGTCTAATGCAGCGAAAGTCACTATTTAAGATTCAGCTGTAGTGATGTATCAAACTATGTCACAATGACAATTCCACTTTAGAAACATTCAATTGTGCATAGTATTGAAGGACAACATAGTTTATTTTGATTCCGTATGCATTTACTGTGAAAAAAGGAACATGTGTTCATATTATCTTATTATGTGTTTTTCTCGCTCTGAAGCGTCAATTTTGACGGTCTAATGCAGCGAAAGTCACTATTTAAGATTCAGCTGTAGTGATGTATCAAACTATGTCAGAATGACAATTCCACTTTAGAAACATTCAATTGTGCATAGTGTTGAAGGACAACATAGTTTATTTTGATTCCGTATGCATTTACTGTGAAAAAAGGAACATGTGTTCATATTGTCTCATTATGTGTTTTTCTCGCTTTGAAGCGTCAATTTTGACGGTCTAATGCAGCGGAAGTCACTATTTAAGATTCAGCTGTGGTGATGTATCAAATTATGTCAGAATGACAATTCCACTTTAGAAACATTCAATTGTGCATAGTATTGAAGGACAACATAATTTATTTTGATTCCGTATGCATTTACTGTGAAAAAAGGAACATGGGTTCATATTGTCTTATTATGTGTTTTTCTCGCTTTGAAGCGTCAATTTTGACGGTCTAATGCAGCGAAAGCCACTATTTAAGATTCAGCTGTAGTGATGTATCAAACTATGTCAGAATGACAATTCCACTTTAGAAACATTCAATTGTGCATAGTATTGAAGGACAACATAATTTATTTTGATTCCGTATGCATTTACTGTGAAAAAAGGAACATGTGTTCATATTACTGTTTATGTGCTTTTCACGCTCTGTAGCGTCAATTTTGACGGTCTAATGCAGCGAAAGTCACTATTTAAGATTCAGCTGTAGTGATGTATTAAACTATGTCAGAATGACAATTCCACTTTAGAAACATTCAATTGTGCATAGTGTTGAAGGACAACATAATTTATTTTGATTCCGTATGTATTTACTGTGAAAAAAGGAACATGTGTTCATATTACTGTTTATGTGTTTTTCTCGCTTTGAAGCGTCAATTTTGACGGTCTAATGTAACGAATGTCATTATTTAAGATTCAGCTCTAGTGATGTGTCAAACTATGTTAGAATAACAATTCCACTTTAGAAAGATTCAATTGTGCATAGTGTTGAAGGACAACATAATTTATTTTGATTCCGTATGTATTTACTGTGAAAAAAGGAACATGTGTTCATATTATCTTATTATGTGTTTTTCTCGCTCTGAAGCGTCAATTTTGACGGTCTAATGCAGCGAATGTCACTATTTAAGATTCAGCTGTAGTGATGTGTCAAACTATGTTAGAATAACAATTCCACTTTAGAAACATTCACTTGTGCATAGTGTTGAAGGACAACATAATTTATTTTGATTCCGTCTGCATTTACTGTGAAAAAAGGAACATGTGTTCATATTGCTCTTTATGTGCATTTCTCCCTCTGAAAGCGTCAATTTTGACGGTCTAATGCAGCGAAAGTCACTATTTAAGATTCAGCTGTAGTGATGTATCAAACTATGTCAGAATGACAATTCCACTTTAGAAACATTCAATTGTGCATAGTATTGAAGGACAACATAATTTATTTTGATTCCGTATGCATTTACTGTGAAAAAAGGAACATGGGTTCATATTGTCTTATTATGTGTTTTTCTCGCTTTGAAGCGTCAATTTTGACGGTCTAATGCAGCGAAAGCCACTATTTAAGATTCAGCTGTAGTGATGTATCAAACTATGTCAGAATGACAATTCCACTTTAGAAACATTCAATTGTGCATAGTATTGAAGGACAACATAATTTATTTTGATTCCGTATGCATTTACTGTGAAAAAAGGAACATGTGTTCATATTACTGTTTATGTGCTTTTCACGCTCTGTAGCGTCAATTTTGACGGTCTAATGCAGCGAAAGTCACTATTTAAGATTCAGCTGTAGTGATGTATTAAACTATGTCAGAATGACAATTCCACTTTAGAAACATTCAATTGTGCATAGTGTTGAAGGACAACATAATTTATTTTGATTCTGTAGGCAGTTACTGTGAAAACAGCCACGTGTTCATATTACTGTTTATGTGCTTTTCACGCTCTGTAGCGTCAATTTTGACGGTCTAATGCAGCGAAAGTCACTATTTAAGATTCAGCTGTAGTGATGTATCAAACTATGTCAGAATGACAATTCCACTTTAGAAACATTCATTTATGCATATTATTGGACAACATAGTTTATTTTGATTCTGTATGCATTTACTGTGAAAAAAGGAACATGGGTTCATATTGTCTTATTATGTGTTTTTCTCGCTTTGAAGCGTCAATTTTGACGGTCTAATGCAGCGAAAGCCACTATTTAAGATTCAGCTGTAGTGATGTATCAAACTATGTCAGAATGACAATTCCACTTTAGAAACATTCAATTGTGCATAGTATTGAAGGACAACATAATTTATTTTGATTCCGTATGCATTTACTGTGAAAAAAGGAACATGTGTTCATATTACTGTTTATGTGCTTTTCACGCTCTGTAGCGTCAATTTTGACGGTCTAATGCAGCGAAAGTCACTATTTAAGATTCAGCTGTAGTGATGTATTAAACTATGTCAGAATGACAATTCCACTTTAGAAACATTCAATTGTGCATAGTGTTGAAGGACAACATAATTTATTTTGATTCTGTAGGCAGTTACTGTGAAAACAGCCACGTGTTCATATTACTGTTTATGTGCTTTTCACGCTCTGTAGCGTCAATTTTGACGGTCTAATGCAGCGAAAGTCACTATTTAAGATTCAGCTGTAGTGATGTATCAAACTATGTCAGAATGACAATTCCACTTTAGAAACATTCAATTGTGCATAGTATTGAAGGACAACATAATTTATTTTGATTCCGTATGCATTTACTGTGAAAAAAGGAACATGTGTTCATATTATCTTATTATGTGTTTTTCTCGCTTTGAAGCGTCAATTTTGACGGTCTAATGCAGCGAAAGCCACTATTTAAGATTCAGCTGTAGTGATGTATCAAACTATGTCAGAATGACAATTCCACTTTAGAAACATTCAATTGTGCATAGTGTTGAAGGACAACATAATTTATTTTGATTCTGTAGGCAGTTACTGTGAAAACAGCCACGTGTTCATATTGTCTCATTATGTGTTTTTCTGGCTCTGAAAGCGTTAATTTTGACGGCCTAATGCAGCGAATGTCACTATTTAAGATTCAGCTGTGGTGATGTATCAAACTATGTCAGAATGACAATTCCACTTTAGAAACATTCAATTGTGCATAGTGTTGAAGGACAACATAGTTTATTTTGATTCCGTATGCATTTACTGTGAAAAAAGGAACATGTGTTCATATTGCTCTTTATGTGCATTTCCCTCCCTGAAAGCGTCAATTTTGACGGTCTAATGTAAGGAATGTCATTATTTAAGATTCAGCTGTGGTGATGTATCAAACTATGTCAGAATGACAATTCCACTTTAGAAACATTCAATTGTGCATAGTATTGAAGGACAACATAATTTATTTTGATTCCGTATGCATTTACTGTGAAAAAAGGAACATGTGTTCATATTACTGTTTATGTGCTTTTCACGCTCTGTAGCGTCAATTTTGACGGTCTAATGCAGCGAAAGTCACTATTTAAGATTCAGCTGTAGTGATGTATTAAACTATGTCAGAATGACAATTCCACTTTAGAAACATTCAATTGTGCATAGTGTTGAAGGACAACATAATTTATTTTGATTCTGTAGGCAGTTACTGTGAAAACAGCCACGTGTTCATATTACTGTTTATGTGCTTTTCACGCTCTGTAGCGTCAATTTTGACGGTCTAATGCAGCGAAAGTCACTATTTAAGATTCAGCTGTAGTGATGTATCAAACTATGTCAGAATGACAATTCCACTTTAGAAACATTCATTTATGCATATTATTGGACAACATAGTTTATTTTGATTCTGTATGCATTTACTGTGAAAAAAGGAACATGGGTTCATATTGTCTTATTATGTGTTTTTCTCGCTTTGAAGCGTCAATTTTGACGGTCTAATGCAGCGAAAGCCACTATTTAAGATTCAGCTGTAGTGATGTATCAAACTATGTCAGAATGACAATTCCACTTTAGAAACATTCAATTGTGCATAGTATTGAAGGACAACATAATTTATTTTGATTCCGTATGCATTTACTGTGAAAAAAGGAACATGTGTTCATATTACTGTTTATGTGCTTTTCACGCTCTGTAGCGTCAATTTTGACGGTCTAATGCAGCGAAAGTCACTATTTAAGATTCAGCTGTAGTGATGTATTAAACTATGTCAGAATGACAATTCCACTTTAGAAACATTCAATTGTGCATAGTGTTGAAGGACAACATAATTTATTTTGATTCTGTAGGCAGTTACTGTGAAAACAGCCACGTGTTCATATTACTGTTTATGTGCTTTTCACGCTCTGTAGCGTCAATTTTGACGGTCTAATGCAGCGAAAGTCACTATTTAAGATTCAGCTGTAGTGATGTATCAAACTATGTCAGAATGACAATTCCACTTTAGAAACATTCAATTGTGCATAGTATTGAAGGACAACATAATTTATTTTGATTCCGTATGCATTTACTGTGAAAAAAGGAACATGTGTTCATATTATCTTATTATGTGTTTTTCTCGCTTTGAAGCGTCAATTTTGACGGTCTAATGCAGCGAAAGCCACTATTTAAGATTCAGCTGTAGTGATGTATCAAACTATGTCAGAATGACAATTCCACTTTAGAAACATTCAATTGTGCATAGTGTTGAAGGACAACATAATTTATTTTGATTCTGTAGGCAGTTACTGTGAAAACAGCCACGTGTTCATATTGTCTCATTATGTGTTTTTCTGGCTCTGAAAGCGTTAATTTTGACGGCCTAATGCAGCGAATGTCACTATTTAAGATTCAGCTGTGGTGATGTATCAAACTATGTCAGAATGACAATTCCACTTTAGAAACATTCATTTATGCATATTATTGGACAACATAGTTTATTTTGATTCTGTATGCAGTTACTGTGAAAACAGCCACGTGTTCATATTGTCTCATTATGTGTTTTTCTGGCTCTGAAAGCGTTAATTTTGACGGTCTAATGCAGCGAAAGTCACTATTTAAGATTCAGCTGTAGTGATGTATCAAACTATGTCAGAATGACAATTCCACTTTAGAAACATTCAATTGTGCATAGTATTGAAGGACAACATAATTTATTTTGATTCCGTATGCATTTACTGTGAAAAAAGGAACATGGGTTCATATTGTCTTATTATGTGTTTTTCTCGCTTTGAAGCGTCAATTTTGACGGTCTAATGCAGCGAAAGCCACTATTTAAGATTCAGCTGTAGTGATGTATCAAACTATGTCAGAATGACAATTCCACTTTAGAAACATTCAATTGTGCATAGTATTGAAGGACAACATAATTTATTTTGATTCCGTATGCATTTACTGTGAAAAAAGGAACATGTGTTCATATTACTGTTTATGTGCTTTTCACGCTCTGTAGCGTCAATTTTGACGGTCTAATGCAGCGAAAGTCACTATTTAAGATTCAGCTGTAGTGATGTATTAAACTATGTCAGAATGACAATTCCACTTTAGAAACATTCAATTGTGCATAGTGTTGAAGGACAACATAATTTATTTTGATTCTGTAGGCAGTTACTGTGAAAACAGCCACGTGTTCATATTACTGTTTATGTGCTTTTCACGCTCTGTAGCGTCAATTTTGACGGTCTAATGCAGCGAAAGTCACTATTTAAGATTCAGCTGTAGTGATGTATCAAACTATGTCAGAATGACAATTCCTCTTTAGAAACATTCAATTGTGCATAGTGTTGAAGGACAACATAATTTATTTTGATTCTGTATGCAGTTACTGTGAAAACAGCCACGTGTTCATATTGTCTCATTATGTGTTTTTCTGGCTCTGAAAGCGTCAATTTTGACGGCCTAATGCAGCGAATGTCACTATTTAAGATTCAGCTGTGGTGATGTATCAAACTATGTCAGAATGACAATTCCACTTTAGAAACATTCAATTGTGCATAGTGTTGAAGGACAACATAGTTTATTTTGATTCCGTATGCATTTACTGTGAAAAAAGGAACATGTGTTCATATTATCTTATTATGTGTTTTTCTCGCTCTGAAGCGTCAATTTTGACGGTCTAATGCAGCGAAAGTCACTATTTAAGATTCAGCTGTAGTGATGTATCAAACTATGTCAGAATGACAATTCCACTTTAGAAACATTCATTTATGCATATTATTGGACAACATAGTTTATTTTGATTCTGTATGCATTTACTGTGAAAAAAGGAACATGGGTTCATATTGTCTTATTATGTGTTTTTCTCGCTTTGAAGCGTCAGTTTTGACGGTCTAATGCAGCGAAAGCCACTATTTAAGATTCAGCTGTAGTGATGTATCAAACTATGTCAGAATGACAATTCCACTTTAGAAACATTCAATTGTGCATAGTATTGAAGGACAACATAATTTATTTTGATTCCGTATGCATTTACTGTGAAAAAAGGAACATGTGTTCATATTACTGTTTATGTGCTTTTCACGCTCTGTAGCGTCAATTTTGACGGTCTAATGCAGCGAAAGTCACTATTTAAGATTCAGCTGTAGTGATGTATTAAACTATGTCAGAATGACAATTCCACTTTAGAAACATTCAATTGTGCATAGTGTTGAAGGACAACATAATTTATTTTGATTCTGTAGGCAGTTACTGTGAAAACAGCCACGTGTTCATATTACTGTTTATGTGCTTTTCACGCTCTGTAGCGTCAATTTTGACGGTCTAATGCAGCGAAAGTCACTATTTAAGATTCAGCTGTAGTGATGTATCAAACTATGTCAGAATGACAATTCCACTTTAGAAACATTCATTTATGCATATTATTGGACAACATAGTTTATTTTGATTCTGTATGCATTTACTGTGAAAAAAGGAACATGGGTTCATATTGTCTTATTATGTGTTTTTCTCGCTTTGAAGCGTCAATTTTGACGGTCTAATGCAGCGAAAGCCACTATTTAAGATTCAGCTGTAGTGATGTATCAAACTATGTCAGAATGACAATTCCACTTTAGAAACATTCAATTGTGCATAGTATTGAAGGACAACATAATTTATTTTGATTCCGTATGCATTTACTGTGAAAAAAGGAACATGTGTTCATATTACTGTTTATGTGCTTTTCACGCTCTGTAGCGTCAATTTTGACGGTCTAATGCAGCGAAAGTCACTATTTAAGATTCAGCTGTAGTGATGTATTAAACTATGTCAGAATGACAATTCCACTTTAGAAACATTCAATTGTGCATAGTGTTGAAGGACAACATAATTTATTTTGATTCTGTAGGCAGTTACTGTGAAAACAGCCACGTGTTCATATTACTGTTTATGTGCTTTTCACGCTCTGTAGCGTCAATTTTGACGGTCTAATGCAGCGAAAGTCACTATTTAAGATTCAGCTGTAGTGATGTATCAAACTATGTCAGAATGACAATTCCACTTTAGAAACATTCAATTGTGCATAGTATTGAAGGACAACATAATTTATTTTGATTCCGTATGCATTTACTGTGAAAAAAGGAACATGTGTTCATATTATCTTATTATGTGTTTTTCTCGCTTTGAAGCGTCAATTTTGACGGTCTAATGCAGCGAAAGCCACTATTTAAGATTCAGCTGTAGTGATGTATCAAACTATGTCAGAATGACAATTCCACTTTAGAAACATTCAATTGTGCATAGTGTTGAAGGACAACATAATTTATTTTGATTCTGTAGGCAGTTACTGTGAAAACAGCCACGTGTTCATATTGTCTCATTATGTGTTTTTCTGGCTCTGAAAGCGTTAATTTTGACGGCCTAATGCAGCGAATGTCACTATTTAAGATTCAGCTGTGGTGATGTATCAAACTATGTCAGAATGACAATTCCACTTTAGAAACATTCATTTATGCATATTATTGGACAACATAGTTTATTTTGATTCTGTATGCAGTTACTGTGAAAACAGCCACGTGTTCATATTGTCTCATTATGTGTTTTTCTGGCTCTGAAAGCGTTAATTTTGACGGTCTAATGCAGCGAAAGTCACTATTTAAGATTCAGCTGTAGTGATGTATCAAACTATGTCAGAATGACAATTCCACTTTAGAAACATTCAATTGTGCATAGTATTGAAGGACAACATAATTTATTTTGATTCCGTATGCATTTACTGTGAAAAAAGGAACATGGGTTCATATTGTCTTATTATGTGTTTTTCTCGCTTTGAAGCGTCAATTTTGACGGTCTAATGCAGCGAAAGCCACTATTTAAGATTCAGCTGTAGTGATGTATCAAACTATGTCAGAATGACAATTCCACTTTAGAAACATTCAATTGTGCATAGTATTGAAGGACAACATAATTTATTTTGATTCCGTATGCATTTACTGTGAAAAAAGGAACATGTGTTCATATTACTGTTTATGTGCTTTTCACGCTCTGTAGCGTCAATTTTGACGGTCTAATGCAGCGAAAGTCACTATTTAAGATTCAGCTGTAGTGATGTATTAAACTATGTCAGAATGACAATTCCACTTTAGAAACATTCAATTGTGCATAGTGTTGAAGGACAACATAATTTATTTTGATTCTGTAGGCAGTTACTGTGAAAACAGCCACGTGTTCATATTACTGTTTATGTGCTTTTCACGCTCTGTAGCGTCAATTTTGACGGTCTAATGCAGCGAAAGTCACTATTTAAGATTCAGCTGTAGTGATGTATCAAACTATGTCAGAATGACAATTCCTCTTTAGAAACATTCAATTGTGCATAGTGTTGAAGGACAACATAATTTATTTTGATTCTGTATGCAGTTACTGTGAAAACAGCCACGTGTTCATATTGTCTCATTATGTGTTTTTCTGGCTCTGAAAGCGTCAATTTTGACGGTCTAATGCAGCGAATGTCACTATTTAAGATTCAGCTGTGGTGATGTATCAAACTATGTCAGAATGACAATTCCACTTTAGAAACATTCAATTGTGCATAGTGTTGAAGGACAACATAGTTTATTTTGATTCCGTATGCATTTACTGTGAAAAAAGGAACATGTGTTCATATTATCTTATTATGTGTTTTTCTCGCTCTGAAGCGTCAATTTTGACGGTCTAATGCAGCGAAAGTCACTATTTAAGATTCAGCTGTAGTGATGTATCAAACTATGTCAGAATGACAATTCCACTTTAGAAACATTCAATTGTGCATAGTATTGAAGGACAACATAATTTATTTTGATTCCGTATGCATTTACTGTGAAAAAAGGAACATGTGTTCATATTGCTCTTTATGTGCATTTCCCTCCCTGAAAGCGTCAATTTTGACGGTCTAATGTAACGAATGTCATTATTTAAGATTCAGCTGTGGTGATGTATCAAACTATGTCAGAATGACAATTCCACTTTAGAAACATTCAATTGTGCATAGTGTTGAAGGACAACATAATTTATTTTGATTCCGTATGCATTTACTGTGAAAAAAGGAACATGTGTTCATATTGTCTCATTATGTGTTTTTCTCGCTTTGAAGCGTCAATTTTGACGGTCTAATGCAGCGGAAGTCACTATTTAAGATTCAGCTGTGGTGATGTATCAAATCATGTCAGAATGACAATTCCACTTTAGAAACATTCAATTGTGCATAGTGTTGAAGGACAACATAGTTTATTTTGATTCCGTATGCATTTACTGTGAAAAAAGGAACATGTGTTCATATTGCTCTTTATGTGCATTTCTCCCTCTGAAAGCGTCAATTTTGACGGTCTAATGTAACAAATGTCATTATTTAAGATTCAGCTGTAGTGATGTATCAAACTATGTCAGAATGACAATTCCACTTTAGAAACATTCAATTGTGCATAGTATTGAAGGACAACATAGTTTATTTTGATTCCGTATGCATTTACTGTGAAAAAAGGAACATGGGTTCATATTGTCTTATTATGTGTTTTTCTCGCTTTGAAGCGTCAATTTTGACGGTCTAATGCAGCGAAAGCCACTATTTAAGATTCAGCTGTAGTGATGTATCAAACTATGTCAGAATGACAATTCCACTTTAGAAACATTCAATTGTGCATAGTATTGAAGGACAACATAATTTATTTTGATTCCGTATGCATTTACTGTGAAAAAAGGAACATGTGTTCATATTACTGTTTATGTGCTTTTCACGCTCTGTAGCGTCAATTTTGACGGTCTAATGCAGCGAAAGTCACTATTTAAGATTCAGCTGTAGTGATGTATCAAACTATGTCAGAATGACAATTCCACTTTAGAAACATTCAATTGTGCATAGTATTGAAGGACAACATAATTTATTTTGATTCCGTGTGCATTTACTGTGAAAAAAGGAACATGTGTTCATATTACTGTTTATGTGCTTTTCACGCTCTGTAGCGTCAATTTTGACGGTCTAATGCAGCGAAAGTCACTATTTAAGATTCAGCTGTAGTGATGTATCAAACTATGTCAGAATGACAATTCCACTTTAGAAACATTCAATTGTGCATAGTGTTGAAGGACAACATAGTTTATTTTGATTCCGTATGCATTTACTGTGAAAAAAGGAACATGTGTTCATATTATCTCTTTATGTGCATTTCTCCCCCTGAAAGCGTCAATTTTGAGTGTCTAATGTAATGAATGTCATTATTTAAGATTCAGCTGTAGTGATGTATCAAACTATGTCACAATGACAATTCCACTTTAGAAACATTCAATTGTGCATAGTATTGAAGGACAACATAGTTTATTTTGATTCCGTATGCATTTACTGTGAAAAAAGGAACATGTGTTCATATTATCTTATTATGTGTTTTTCTCGCTCTGAAGCGTCAATTTTGACGGTCTAATGCAGCGAAAGTCACTATTTAAGATTCAGCTGTAGTGATGTATCAAACTATGTCAGAATGACAATTCCACTTTAGAAACATTCACTTGTGCATAGTGTTGAAGGACAACATAGTTTATTTTGATTCCGTATGCATTTACTGTGAAAAAAGGAACATGTGTTCATATTGTCTCATTATGTGTTTTTCTCGCTCTGAAGCGTCAATTTTGACGGTCTAATGCAGCGAAAGTCACCATTTAAGATTCAGCTGTAGTGATGTATCAAACTATGTCAGAATGACAATTCCACTTTAGAAACATTCAATTGTGCATAGTATTGAAGGACAACATAATTTATTTTGATTCCGTATGCATTTACTGTGAAAAAAGGAACATGGGTTCATATTGTCTTATTATGTGTTTTTCTCGCTTTGAAGCGTCAATTTTGACGGTCTAATGCAGCGAAAGCCACTATTTAAGATTCAGCTGTAGTGATGTATCAAACTATGTCAGAATGACAATTCCACTTTAGAAACATTCAATTGTGCATAGTATTGAAGGACAACATAATTTATTTTGATTCCGTATGCATTTACTGTGAAAAAAGGAACATGTGTTCATATTACTGTTTATGTGCTTTTCACGCTCTGTAGCGTCAATTTTGACGGTCTAATGCAGCGAAAGTCACTATTTAAGATTCAGCTGTAGTGATGTATTAAACTATGTCAGAATGACAATTCCACTTTAGAAACATTCAATTGTGCATAGTGTTGAAGGACAACATAATTTATTTTGATTCTGTAGGCAGTTACTGTGAAAACAGCCACGTGTTCATATTACTGTTTATGTGCTTTTCACGCTCTGTAGCGTCAATTTTGACGGTCTAATGCAGCGAAAGTCACTATTTAAGATTCAGCTGTAGTGATGTATCAAACTATGTCAGAATGACAATTCCACTTTAGAAACATTCAATTGTGCATAGTATTGAAGGACAACATAATTTATTTTGATTCCGTATGCATTTACTGTGAAAAAAGGAACATGTGTTCATATTATCTTATTATGTGTTTTTCTCGCTTTGAAGCGTCAATTTTGACGGTCTAATGCAGCGAAAGCCACTATTTAAGATTCAGCTGTAGTGATGTATCAAACTATGTCAGAATGACAATTCCACTTTAGAAACATTCAATTGTGCATAGTGTTGAAGGACAACATAATTTATTTTGATTCTGTAGGCAGTTACTGTGAAAACAGCCACGTGTTCATATTGTCTCATTATGTGTTTTTCTGGCTCTGAAAGCGTTAATTTTGACGGCCTAATGCAGCGAATGTCACTATTTAAGATTCAGCTGTGGTGATGTATCAAACTATGTCAGAATGACAATTCCACTTTAGAAACATTCATTTATGCATATTATTGGACAACATAGTTTATTTTGATTCTGTATGCAGTTACTGTGAAAACAGCCACGTGTTCATATTGTCTCATTATGTGTTTTTCTGGCTCTGAAAGCGTTAATTTTGACGGTCTAATGCAGCGAAAGTCACTATTTAAGATTCAGCTGTAGTGATGTATCAAACTATGTCAGAATGACAATTCCACTTTAGAAACATTCAATTGTGCATAGTATTGAAGGACAACATAATTTATTTTGATTCCGTATGCATTTACTGTGAAAAAAGGAACATGGGTTCATATTGTCTTATTATGTGTTTTTCTCGCTTTGAAGCGTCAATTTTGACGGTCTAATGCAGCGAAAGCCACTATTTAAGATTCAGCTGTAGTGATGTATCAAACTATGTCAGAATGACAATTCCACTTTAGAAACATTCAATTGTGCATAGTATTGAAGGACAACATAATTTATTTTGATTCCGTATGCATTTACTGTGAAAAAAGGAACATGTGTTCATATTACTGTTTATGTGCTTTTCACGCTCTGTAGCGTCAATTTTGACGGTCTAATGCAGCGAAAGTCACTATTTAAGATTCAGCTGTAGTGATGTATTAAACTATGTCAGAATGACAATTCCACTTTAGAAACATTCAATTGTGCATAGTGTTGAAGGACAACATAATTTATTTTGATTCTGTAGGCAGTTACTGTGAAAACAGCCACGTGTTCATATTACTGTTTATGTGCTTTTCACGCTCTGTAGCGTCAATTTTGACGGTCTAATGCAGCGAAAGTCACTATTTAAGATTCAGCTGTAGTGATGTATCAAACTATGTCAGAATGACAATTCCTCTTTAGAAACATTCAATTGTGCATAGTGTTGAAGGACAACATAATTTATTTTGATTCTGTATGCAGTTACTGTGAAAACAGCCACGTGTTCATATTGTCTCATTATGTGTTTTTCTGGCTCTGAAAGCGTCAATTTTGACGGCCTAATGCAGCGAATGTCACTATTTAAGATTCAGCTGTGGTGATGTATCAAACTATGTCAGAATGACAATTCCACTTTAGAAACATTCAATTGTGCATAGTGTTGAAGGACAACATAGTTTATTTTGATTCCGTATGCATTTACTGTGAAAAAAGGAACATGTGTTCATATTATCTTATTATGTGTTTTTCTCGCTCTGAAGCGTCAATTTTGACGGTCTAATGCAGCGAAAGTCACTATTTAAGATTCAGCTGTAGTGATGTATCAAACTATGTCAGAATGACAATTCCACTTTAGAAACATTCATTTATGCATATTATTGGACAACATAGTTTATTTTGATTCTGTATGCATTTACTGTGAAAAAAGGAACATGGGTTCATATTGTCTTATTATGTGTTTTTCTCGCTTTGAAGCGTCAGTTTTGACGGTCTAATGCAGCGAAAGCCACTATTTAAGATTCAGCTGTAGTGATGTATCAAACTATGTCAGAATGACAATTCCACTTTAGAAACATTCAATTGTGCATAGTATTGAAGGACAACATAATTTATTTTGATTCCGTATGCATTTACTGTGAAAAAAGGAACATGTGTTCATATTACTGTTTATGTGCTTTTCACGCTCTGTAGCGTCAATTTTGACGGTCTAATGCAGCGAAAGTCACTATTTAAGATTCAGCTGTAGTGATGTATTAAACTATGTCAGAATGACAATTCCACTTTAGAAACATTCAATTGTGCATAGTGTTGAAGGACAACATAATTTATTTTGATTCTGTAGGCAGTTACTGTGAAAACAGCCACGTGTTCATATTACTGTTTATGTGCTTTTCACGCTCTGTAGCGTCAATTTTGACGGTCTAATGCAGCGAAAGTCACTATTTAAGATTCAGCTGTAGTGATGTATCAAACTATGTCAGAATGACAATTCCACTTTAGAAACATTCATTTATGCATATTATTGGACAACATAGTTTATTTTGATTCTGTATGCATTTACTGTGAAAAAAGGAACATGGGTTCATATTGTCTTATTATGTGTTTTTCTCGCTTTGAAGCGTCAATTTTGACGGTCTAATGCAGCGAAAGCCACTATTTAAGATTCAGCTGTAGTGATGTATCAAACTATGTCAGAATGACAATTCCACTTTAGAAACATTCAATTGTGCATAGTATTGAAGGACAACATAATTTATTTTGATTCCGTATGCATTTACTGTGAAAAAAGGAACATGTGTTCATATTACTGTTTATGTGCTTTTCACGCTCTGTAGCGTCAATTTTGACGGTCTAATGCAGCGAAAGTCACTATTTAAGATTCAGCTGTAGTGATGTATTAAACTATGTCAGAATGACAATTCCACTTTAGAAACATTCAATTGTGCATAGTGTTGAAGGACAACATAATTTATTTTGATTCTGTAGGCAGTTACTGTGAAAACAGCCACGTGTTCATATTACTGTTTATGTGCTTTTCACGCTCTGTAGCGTCAATTTTGACGGTCTAATGCAGCGAAAGTCACTATTTAAGATTCAGCTGTAGTGATGTATCAAACTATGTCAGAATGACAATTCCACTTTAGAAACATTCAATTGTGCATAGTATTGAAGGACAACATAATTTATTTTGATTCCGTATGCATTTACTGTGAAAAAAGGAACATGTGTTCATATTATCTTATTATGTGTTTTTCTCGCTTTGAAGCGTCAATTTTGACGGTCTAATGCAGCGAAAGCCACTATTTAAGATTCAGCTGTAGTGATGTATCAAACTATGTCAGAATGACAATTCCACTTTAGAAACATTCAATTGTGCATAGTGTTGAAGGACAACATAATTTATTTTGATTCTGTAGGCAGTTACTGTGAAAACAGCCACGTGTTCATATTGTCTCATTATGTGTTTTTCTGGCTCTGAAAGCGTTAATTTTGACGGCCTAATGCAGCGAATGTCACTATTTAAGATTCAGCTGTGGTGATGTATCAAACTATGTCAGAATGACAATTCCACTTTAGAAACATTCATTTATGCATATTATTGGACAACATAGTTTATTTTGATTCTGTATGCAGTTACTGTGAAAACAGCCACGTGTTCATATTGTCTCATTATGTGTTTTTCTGGCTCTGAAAGCGTTAATTTTGACGGTCTAATGCAGCGAAAGTCACTATTTAAGATTCAGCTGTAGTGATGTATCAAACTATGTCAGAATGACAATTCCACTTTAGAAACATTCAATTGTGCATAGTATTGAAGGACAACATAATTTATTTTGATTCCGTGTGCATTTACTGTGAAAAAAGGAACATGTGTTCATATTACTGTTTATGTGCTTTTCACGCTCTGTAGCGTCAATTTTGACGGTCTAATGCAGCGAAAGTCACTATTTAAGATTCAGCTGTAGTGATGTATCAAACTATGTCAGAATGACAATTCCACTTTAGAAACATTCAATTGTGCATAGTGTTGAAGGACAACATAATTTATTTTGATTCTGTATGCAGTTACTGTGAAAACAGCCACGTGTTCATATTGTCTCATTATGTGTTTTTCTGGCTCTGAAAGCGTCAATTTTGACGGTCTAATGCAGCGAATGTCACTATTTAAGATTCAGCTGTGGTGATGTATCAAACTATGTCAGAATGACAATTCCACTTTAGAAACATTCAATTGTGCATAGTGTTGAAGGACAACATAGTTTATTTTGATTCCGTATGCATTTACTGTGAAAAAAGGAACATGTGTTCATATTATCTTATTATGTGTTTTTCTCGCTCTGAAGCGTCAATTTTGACGGTCTAATGCAGCGAAAGTCACTATTTAAGATTCAGCTGTAGTGATGTATCAAACTATGTCAGAATGACAATTCCACTTTAGAAACATTCAATTGTGCATAGTATTGAAGGACAACATAATTTATTTTGATTCCGTATGCATTTACTGTGAAAAAAGGAACATGTGTTCATATTGCTCTTTATGTGCATTTCCCTCCCTGAAAGCGTCAATTTTGACGGTCTAATGTAACGAATGTCATTATTTAAGATTCAGCTGTGGTGATGTATCAAACTATGTCAGAATGACAATTCCACTTTAGAAACATTCAATTGTGCATAGTATTGAAGGACAACATAATTTATTTTGATTCCGTATGCATTTACTGTGAAAAAAGGAACATGTGTTCATATTACTGTTTATGTGCTTTTCACGCTCTGTAGCGTCAATTTTGACGGTCTAATGCAGCGAAAGTCACTATTTAAGATTCAGCTGTAGTGATGTATCAAACTATGTCAGAATGACAATTCCACTTTAGAAACATTCAATTGTGCATAGTATTGAAGGACAACATAATTTATTTTGATTCCGTGTGCATTTACTGTGAAAAAAGGAACATGTGTTCATATTACTGTTTATGTGCTTTTCACGCTCTGTAGCGTCAATTTTGACGGTCTAATGCAGCGAAAGTCACTATTTAAGATTCAGCTGTAGTGATGTATCAAACTATGTCAGAATGACAATTCCACTTTAGAAACATTCAATTGTGCATAGTGTTGAAGGACAACATAGTTTATTTTGATTCCGTATGCATTTACTGTGAAAAAAGGAACATGTGTTCATATTATCTCTTTATGTGCATTTCTCCCCCTGAAAGCGTCAATTTTGACGGTCTAATGTAACGAATGTCATTATTTAAGATTCAGCTGTGGTGATGTATCAAACTATGTCAGAATGACAATTCCACTTTAGAAACATTCATTTATGCATATTATTGGACAACATAGTTTATTTTGATTCTGTATGCAGTTACTGTGAAAACAGCCACGTGTTCATATTGTCTCATTATGTGTTTTTCTGGCTCTGAAAGCGTTAATTTTGACGGTCTAATGCAGCGAAAGTCACTATTTAAGATTCAGCTGTAGTGATGTATCAAACTATGTCAGAATGACAATTCCACTTTAGAAACATTCAATTGTGCATAGTATTGAAGGACAACATAATTTATTTTGATTCCGTATGCATTTACTGTGAAAAAAGGAACATGGGTTCATATTGTCTTATTATGTGTTTTTCTCGCTTTGAAGCGTCAATTTTGACGGTCTAATGCAGCGAAAGCCACTATTTAAGATTCAGCTGTAGTGATGTATCAAACTATGTCAGAATGACAATTCCACTTTAGAAACATTCAATTGTGCATAGTATTGAAGGACAACATAATTTATTTTGATTCCGTATGCATTTACTGTGAAAAAAGGAACATGTGTTCATATTACTGTTTATGTGCTTTTCACGCTCTGTAGCGTCAATTTTGACGGTCTAATGCAGCGAAAGTCACTATTTAAGATTCAGCTGTAGTGATGTATTAAACTATGTCAGAATGACAATTCCACTTTAGAAACATTCAATTGTGCATAGTGTTGAAGGACAACATAATTTATTTTGATTCTGTAGGCAGTTACTGTGAAAACAGCCACGTGTTCATATTACTGTTTATGTGCTTTTCACGCTCTGTAGCGTCAATTTTGACGGTCTAATGCAGCGAAAGTCACTATTTAAGATTCAGCTGTAGTGATGTATCAAACTATGTCACAATGACAATTCCACTTTAGAAACATTCATTTATGCATATTATTGGACAACATAGTTTATTTTGATTCTGTATGCAGTTACTGTGAAAACAGCCACGTGTTCATATTACTGTTTATGTGCTTTTCTCGCTCTGAAGCGTCAATTTTGACGGTCTAATGCAGCGAAAGTCACTATTTAAGATTCAGCTGTAGTGATGTATCAAACTATGTCAGAATGACAATTCCACTTTAGAAACATTCAATTGTGCATAGTATTGAAGGACAACATAATTTATTTTGATTCCGTATGCATTTACTGTGAAAACAGCCACATGTGTTCATATTGCTCTTTATGTGCATTTCTCCCTCTGAAAGCGTCAATTTTGACGGTCTAATGTAACAAATGTCATTATTTAAGATTCAGCTGTAGTGATGTATCAAACTATGTCACAATGACAATTCCACTTTAGAAACATTCAATTGTGCATAGTATTGAAGGACAACATAGTTTATTTTGATTCCGTATGCATTTACTGTGAAAAAAGGAACATGTGTTCATATTGTCTCATTATGTGTTTTTCTCGCTCTGAAGCGTCAATTTTGACGGTCTAATGCAGCGAAAGTCACTATTTAAGATTCAGCTGTAGTGATGTATCAAACTATGTCAGAATGACAATTCCACTTTAGAAACATTCAATTGTGCATAGTATTGAAGGACAACATAATTTATTTTGATTCCGTATGCATTTACTGTGAAAAAAGGAACATGGGTTCATATTGTCTTATTATGTGTTTTTCTCGCTTTGAAGCGTCAATTTTGACGGTCTAATGCAGCGAAAGCCACTATTTAAGATTCAGCTGTAGTGATGTATCAAACTATGTCAGAATGACAATTCCACTTTAGAAACATTCAATTGTGCATAGTGTTGAAGGACAACATAATTTATTTTGATTCTGTATGCAGTTACTGTGAAAACAGCCACGTGTTCATATTGTCTCATTATGTGTTTTTCTGGCTCTGAAAGCGTCAATTTTGACGGTCTAATGCAGCGAATGTCACTATTTAAGATTCAGCTGTGGTGATGTATCAAACTATGTCAGAATGACAATTCCACTTTAGAAACATTCAATTGTGCATAGTGTTGAAGGACAACATAGTTTATTTTGATTCCGTATGCATTTACTGTGAAAAAAGGAACATGTGTTCATATTATCTTATTATGTGTTTTTCTCGCTCTGAAGCGTCAATTTTGACGGTCTAATGCAGCGAAAGTCACTATTTAAGATTCAGCTGTAGTGATGTATCAAACTATGTCAGAATGACAATTCCACTTTAGAAACATTCAATTGTGCATAGTATTGAAGGACAACATAATTTATTTTGATTCCGTATGCATTTACTGTGAAAAAAGGAACATGTGTTCATATTGCTCTTTATGTGCATTTCCCTCCCTGAAAGCGTCAATTTTGACGGTCTAATGTAACGAATGTCATTATTTAAGATTCAGCTGTGGTGATGTATCAAACTATGTCAGAATGACAATTCCACTTTAGAAACATTCAATTGTGCATAGTGTTGAAGGACAACATAATTTATTTTGATTCCGTATGCATTTACTGTGAAAAAAGGAACATGTGTTCATATTGTCTCATTATGTGTTTTTCTCGCTTTGAAGCGTCAATTTTGACGGTCTAATGCAGCGGAAGTCACTATTTAAGATTCAGCTGTGGTGATGTATCAAATCATGTCAGAATGACAATTCCACTTTAGAAACATTCAATTGTGCATAGTGTTGAAGGACAACATAGTTTATTTTGATTCCGTATGCATTTACTGTGAAAAAAGGAACATGTGTTCATATTGCTCTTTATGTGCATTTCTCCCTCTGAAAGCGTCAATTTTGACGGTCTAATGTAACAAATGTCATTATTTAAGATTCAGCTGTAGTGATGTATCAAACTATGTCAGAATGACAATTCCACTTTAGAAACATTCAATTGTGCATAGTATTGAAGGACAACATAGTTTATTTTGATTCCGTATGCATTTACTGTGAAAAAAGGAACATGGGTTCATATTGTCTTATTATGTGTTTTTCTCGCTTTGAAGCGTCAATTTTGACGGTCTAATGCAGCGAAAGCCACTATTTAAGATTCAGCTGTAGTGATGTATCAAACTATGTCAGAATGACAATTCCACTTTAGAAACATTCAATTGTGCATAGTATTGAAGGACAACATAATTTATTTTGATTCCGTATGCATTTACTGTGAAAAAAGGAACATGTGTTCATATTACTGTTTATGTGCTTTTCACGCTCTGTAGCGTCAATTTTGACGGTCTAATGCAGCGAAAGTCACTATTTAAGATTCAGCTGTAGTGATGTATCAAACTATGTCAGAATGACAATTCCACTTTAGAAACATTCAATTGTGCATAGTATTGAAGGACAACATAATTTATTTTGATTCCGTGTGCATTTACTGTGAAAAAAGGAACATGTGTTCATATTACTGTTTATGTGCTTTTCACGCTCTGTAGCGTCAATTTTGACGGTCTAATGCAGCGAAAGTCACTATTTAAGATTCAGCTGTAGTGATGTATCAAACTATGTCAGAATGACAATTCCACTTTAGAAACATTCAATTGTGCATAGTGTTGAAGGACAACATAGTTTATTTTGATTCCGTATGCATTTACTGTGAAAAAAGGAACATGTGTTCATATTATCTCTTTATGTGCATTTCTCCCCCTGAAAGCGTCAATTTTGAGTGTCTAATGTAATGAATGTCATTATTTAAGATTCAGCTGTAGTGATGTATCAAACTATGTCACAATGACAATTCCACTTTAGAAACATTCAATTGTGCATAGTATTGAAGGACAACATAGTTTATTTTGATTCCGTATGCATTTACTGTGAAAAAAGGAACATGTGTTCATATTATCTTATTATGTGTTTTTCTCGCTCTGAAGCGTCAATTTTGACGGTCTAATGCAGCGAAAGTCACTATTTAAGATTCAGCTGTAGTGATGTATCAAACTATGTCAGAATGACAATTCCTCTTTAGAAACATTCAATTGTGCATAGTGTTGAAGGACAACATAATTTATTTTGATTCTGTATGCAGTTACTGTGAAAACAGCCACGTGTTCATATTGTCTCATTATGTGTTTTTCTGGCTCTGAAAGCGTCAATTTTGACGGCCTAATGCAGCGAATGTCACTATTTAAGATTCAGCTGTGGTGATGTATCAAACTATGTCAGAATGACAATTCCACTTTAGAAACATTCAATTGTGCATAGTGTTGAAGGACAACATAGTTTATTTTGATTCCGTATGCATTTACTGTGAAAAAAGGAACATGTGTTCATATTATCTTATTATGTGTTTTTCTCGCTCTGAAGCGTCAATTTTGACGGTCTAATGCAGCGAAAGTCACTATTTAAGATTCAGCTGTAGTGATGTATCAAACTATGTCAGAATGACAATTCCACTTTAGAAACATTCAATTGTGCATAGTATTGAAGGACAACATAATTTATTTTGATTCCGTATGCATTTACTGTGAAAAAAGGAACATGTGTTCATATTGCTCTTTATGTGCATTTCCCTCCCTGAAAGCGTCAATTTTGACGGTCTAATGTAACGAATGTCATTATTTAAGATTCAGCTGTGGTGATGTATCAAACTATGTCAGAATGACAATTCCACTTTAGAAACATTCAATTGTGCATAGTGTTGAAGGACAACATAATTTATTTTGATTCCGTATGCATTTACTGTGAAAAAAGGAACATGTGTTCATATTGTCTCATTATGTGTTTTTCTCGCTTTGAAGCGTCAATTTTGACGGTCTAATGCAGCGGAAGTCACTATTTAAGATTCAGCTGTAGTGATGTATCAAACTATGTCAGAATGACAATTCCACTTTAGAAACATTCAATTGTGCATAGTGTTGAAGGACAACATAATTTATTTTGATTCTGTAGGCAGTTACTGTGAAAACAGCCACGTGTTCATATTACTGTTTATGTGCATTTCCCTCCCTGAAAGCGTCAATTTTGACGGTCTAATGTAACGAATGTCATTATTTAAGATTCAGCTGTGGTGATGTATCAAACTATGTCAGAATGACAATTCCACTTTAGAAACATTCATTTATGCATATTATTGGACAACATAGTTTATTTTGATTCTGTATGCAGTTACTGTGAAAACAGCCACGTGTTCATATTGTCTCATTATGTGTTTTTCTGGCTCTGAAAGCGTTAATTTTGACGGTCTAATGCAGCGAAAGTCACTATTTAAGATTCAGCTGTAGTGATGTATCAAACTATGTCAGAATGACAATTCCACTTTAGAAACATTCAATTGTGCATAGTATTGAAGGACAACATAATTTATTTTGATTCCGTATGCATTTATTGTGAAAAAAGGAACATGGGTTCATATTGTCTTATTATGTGTTTTTCTCGCTTTGAAGCGTCAATTTTGACGGTCTAATGCAGCGAAAGCCACTATTTAAGATTCAGCTGTAGTGATGTATCAAACTATGTCAGAATGACAATTCCACTTTAGAAACATTCAATTGTGCATAGTATTGAAGGACAACATAATTTATTTTGATTCCGTATGCATTTACTGTGAAAAAAGGAACATGTGTTCATATTACTGTTTATGTGCTTTTCACGCTCTGTAGCGTCAATTTTGACGGTCTAATGCAGCGAAAGTCACTATTTAAGATTCAGCTGTAGTGATGTATTAAACTATGTCAGAATGACAATTCCACTTTAGAAACATTCAATTGTGCATAGTGTTGAAGGACAACATAATTTATTTTGATTCTGTAGGCAGTTACTGTGAAAACAGCCACGTGTTCATATTACTGTTTATGTGCTTTTCACGCTCTGTAGCGTCAATTTTGACGGTCTAATGCAGCGAAAGTCACTATTTAAGATTCAGCTGTAGTGATGTATCAAACTATGTCAGAATGACAATTCCACTTTAGAAACATTCAATTGTGCATAGTATTGAAGGACAACATAATTTATTTTGATTCCGTATGCATTTACTGTGAAAAAAGGAACATGTGTTCATATTATCTTATTATGTGTTTTTCTCGCTTTGAAGCGTCAATTTTGACGGTCTAATGCAGCGAAAGCCACTATTTAAGATTCAGCTGTAGTGATGTATCAAACTATGTCAGAATGACAATTCCACTTTAGAAACATTCAATTGTGCATAGTGTTGAAGGACAACATAATTTATTTTGATTCTGTATGCAGTTACTGTGAAAACAGCCACGTGTTCATATTGTCTCATTATGTGTTTTTCTGGCTCTGAAAGCGTTAATTTTGACGGCCTAATGCAGCGAATGTCACTATTTAAGATTCAGCTGTGGTGATGTATCAAACTATGTCAGAATGACAATTCCACTTTAGAAACATTCAATTGTGCATAGTGTTGAAGGACAACATAGTTTATTTTGATTCCGTATGCATTTACTGTGAAAAAAGGAACATGTGTTCATATTGCTCTTTATGTGCATTTCCCTCCCTGAAAGCGTCAATTTTGACGGTCTAATGTAAGGAATGTCATTATTTAAGATTCAGCTGTGGTGATGTATCAAACTATGTCAGAATGACAATTCCAGTTTAGAAACATTCAATTGTGCATAGTGTTGAAGGACAACATAATTTATTTTGATTCCGTATGCATTTACTGTGAAAAAAGGAACATGTGTTCATATTGTCTCATTATGTGTTTTTCTCGCTTTGAAGCGTCAATTTTGACGGTCTAATGCAGCGGAAGTCACTATTTAAGATTCAGCTGTGGTGATGTATCAAATTATGTCAGAATGACAATTCCACTTTAGAAACATTCAATTGTGCATAGTATTGAAGGACAACATAATTTATTTTGATTCCGTATGCATTTACTGTGAAAAAAGGAACATGTGTTCATATTACTGTTTATGTGCTTTTCACGCTCTGTAGCGTCAATTTTGACGGTCTAATGCAGCGAAAGTCACTATTTAAGATTCAGCTGTGGTGATGTATCAAATTATGTCAGAATGACAATTCCACTTTAGAAACATTCAATTGTGCATAGTGTTGAAGGACAACATAATTTATTTTGATTCCGTATGCATTTACTGTGAAAAAAGGAACATGTGTTCATATTGTCTCATTATGTGTTTTTCTCGCTTTGAAGCGTCAATTTTGACGGTCTAATGCAGCGGAAGTCACTATTTAAGATTCAGCTGTGGTGATGTATCAAATTATGTCAGAATGACAATTCCACTTTAGAAACATTCAATTGTGCATAGTATTGAAGGACAACATAATTTATTTTGATTCCGTATGCATTTACTGTGAAAAAAGAAACATGTGTTCATATTATCTTATTATGTGTTTTTCTAGCTCTGAAGCGTCAATTTTGACAGCCTAATGCAGCGAAAGTCACTATTTAAGATTCAGCTGTGGTGATGTATCAAACTATGTCAGAATGACAATTCCACTTTAGAAACATTCATTTATGCATATTATTGGACAACATAGTTTATTTTGATTCTGTATGCAGTTACTGTGAAAACAGCCACGTGTTCATATTGTCTCATTATGTGTTTTTCTGGCTCTGAAAGCGTTAATTTTGACGGTCTAATGCAGCGAATGTCACTATTTAAGATTCAGCTGTGGTGATGTATCAAACTATGTTAGAATAACAATACCACTTTAGAAACATTCACTTGTGCATAGTGTTGAAGGACAACATAGTTTATTTTGATTCCGTATGCATTTACTGTGAAAAAAGGAACATGTGTTCATATTGCTCTTTATGTGCATTTCTCCCCCTGAAAGCCTCAATTTTGAGTGTCTAATGTAACGAATGTCACTATTTAAGATTCAGCTGTAGTGATGTATCAAACTATGTCAGAATGACAATTCCACTTTAGAAACATTCAATTGTGCATAGTATTGAAGGACAACATAATTTATTTTGATTCCGTCTGCATTTACTGTGAAAAAAGAAACATGTGTTCATATTATCTTATTATGTGTTTTTCTCGCTCTGAAGCGTCAATTTTGACGGTCTAATGCAGCGAAAGTCACTATTTAAGATTCAGCTGTAGTGATGTATCAATGTCAGAATGACAATTCCACTTTAGAAACATTCAATTGTGCATAGTGTTGAAGGACAACATAATTTATTTTGATTCCGTATGCATTTACTGTGAAAAAAGGTACATGTGTTCATATTATCTTATTATGTGTTTTTCTCGCTCTGAAGCGTCAATTTTGACAGCCTAATGCAGCGAAAGTCACTATTTAAGATTCAGCTGTGGTGATGTATCAAACTATGTCAGAATGACAATTCCACTTTAGAAACATTCATTTATGCATATTATTGGACAAGATAGTTTATTTTGATTCTGTATGCAGTTACTGTGAAAACAGCCACGTGTTCATATTGTCTCATTATGTGTTTTTCTGGCTCTGAAAGCGTTAATTTTGACGGCCTAATGCAGCAAATGTCACTATTTAAGATTCAGCTGTGGTGATGTATCAAACTATGTTAGAATAACAATTCCACTTTAGAAACATTCACTTGTGCATAGTGTTGTAGGACAACATAGTTTATTTTGAATCCGTATGCATTTACTGTGAAAAAAGGAACATGTGTTCATATTGATCTTTATGTGCATTTCTCCCCCTGAAAGCGTCAATTTTGACGGTCTAATGCAGCGAAAGTCACCATTTAAGATTCAGCAGTAGTGATGTATCAAACTATGTCAGAATGACAATTCCACTTTAGAAACATTCAATTGTGCATAGTGTTGAAGGACAACATAATTTATTTTGATTCCGTATGCATTTACTGTGAAAAAAGGAACATGTGTTCATATTACTGTTTATGTGCTTTTCACGCTCTGTAGCGTCAATTTTGACGGTCTAATGCAGCGAAAGTCACTATTTAAGATTCAGCTGTAGTGATGTATTAAACTATGTCAGAATGACAATTCCACTTTAGAAACATTCAATTGTGCATAGTGTTGAAGGACAACATAATTTATTTTGATTCTGTAGGCAGTTACTGTGAAAACAGCCACGTGTTCATATTACTGTTTATGTGCTTTTCACGCTCTGTAGCGTCAATTTTGACGGTCTAATGCAGCGAAAGTCACTATTTAAGATTCAGCTGTAGTGATGTATCAAACTATGTCAGAATGACAATTCCACTTTAGAAACATTCAATTGTGCATAGTATTGAAGGACAACATAATTTATTTTGATTCCGTATGCATTTACTGTGAAAAAAGGAACATGTGTTCATATTATCTTATTATGTGTTTTTCTCGCTTTGAAGCGTCAATTTTGACGGTCTAATGCAGCGAAAGCCACTATTTAAGATTCAGCTGTAGTGATGTATCAAACTATGTCAGAATGACAATTCCACTTTAGAAACATTCAATTGTGCATAGTGTTGAAGGACAACATAATTTATTTTGATTCTGTATGCAGTTACTGTGAAAACAGCCACGTGTTCATATTGTCTCATTATGTGTTTTTCTGGCTCTGAAAGCGTTAATTTTGACGGCCTAATGCAGCGAATGTCACTATTTAAGATTCAGCTGTGGTGATGTATCAAACTATGTCAGAATGACAATTCCACTTTAGAAACATTCAATTGTGCATAGTGTTGAAGGACAACATAGTTTATTTTGATTCCGTATGCATTTACTGTGAAAAAAGGAACATGTGTTCATATTGCTCTTTATGTGCATTTCCCTCCCTGAAAGCGTCAATTTTGACGGTCTAATGTAAGGAATGTCATTATTTAAGATTCAGCTGTGGTGATGTATCAAACTATGTCAGAATGACAATTCCAGTTTAGAAACATTCAATTGTGCATAGTGTTGAAGGACAACATAATTTATTTTGATTCCGTATGCATTTACTGTGAAAAAAGGAACATGTGTTCATATTGTCTCATTATGTGTTTTTCTCGCTTTGAAGCGTCAATTTTGACGGTCTAATGCAGCGGAAGTCACTATTTAAGATTCAGCTGTGGTGATGTATCAAATTATGTCAGAATGACAATTCCACTTTAGAAACATTCAATTGTGCATAGTATTGAAGGACAACATAATTTATTTTGATTCCGTATGCATTTACTGTGAAAAAAGGAACATGTGTTCATATTACTGTTTATGTGCTTTTCACGCTCTGTAGCGTCAATTTTGACGGTCTAATGCAGCGAAAGTCACTATTTAAGATTCAGCTGTGGTGATGTATCAAATTATGTCAGAATGACAATTCCACTTTAGAAACATTCAATTGTGCATAGTGTTGAAGGACAACATAATTTATTTTGATTCCGTATGCATTTACTGTGAAAAAAGGAACATGTGTTCATATTGTCTCATTATGTGTTTTTCTCGCTTTGAAGCGTCAATTTTGACGGTCTAATGCAGCGGAAGTCACTATTTAAGATTCAGCTGTGGTGATGTATCAAATTATGTCAGAATGACAATTCCACTTTAGAAACATTCAATTGTGCATAGTATTGAAGGACAACATAATTTATTTTGATTCCGTATGCATTTACTGTGAAAAAAGAAACATGTGTTCATATTATCTTATTATGTGTTTTTCTAGCTCTGAAGCGTCAATTTTGACAGCCTAATGCAGCGAAAGTCACTATTTAAGATTCAGCTGTGGTGATGTATCAAACTATGTCAGAATGACAATTCCACTTTAGAAACATTCATTTATGCATATTATTGGACAACATAGTTTATTTTGATTCTGTATGCAGTTACTGTGAAAACAGCCACGTGTTCATATTGTCTCATTATGTGTTTTTCTGGCTCTGAAAGCGTTAATTTTGACGGTCTAATGCAGCGAATGTCACTATTTAAGATTCAGCTGTGGTGATGTATCAAACTATGTTAGAATAACAATACCACTTTAGAAACATTCACTTGTGCATAGTGTTGAAGGACAACATAGTTTATTTTGATTCCGTATGCATTTACTGTGAAAAAAGGAACATGTGTTCATATTGCTCTTTATGTGCATTTCTCCCCCTGAAAGCCTCAATTTTGAGTGTCTAATGTAACGAATGTCACTATTTAAGATTCAGCTGTAGTGATGTATCAAACTATGTCAGAATGACAATTCCACTTTAGAAACATTCAATTGTGCATAGTATTGAAGGACAACATAATTTATTTTGATTCCGTCTGCATTTACTGTGAAAAAAGAAACATGTGTTCATATTATCTTATTATGTGTTTTTCTCGCTCTGAAGCGTCAATTTTGACGGTCTAATGCAGCGAAAGTCACTATTTAAGATTCAGCTGTAGTGATGTATCAATGTCAGAATGACAATTCCACTTTAGAAACATTCAATTGTGCATAGTGTTGAAGGACAACATAATTTATTTTGATTCCGTATGCATTTACTGTGAAAAAAGGTACATGTGTTCATATTATCTTATTATGTGTTTTTCTCGCTCTGAAGCGTCAATTTTGACAGCCTAATGCAGCGAAAGTCACTATTTAAGATTCAGCTGTGGTGATGTATCAAACTATGTCAGAATGACAATTCCACTTTAGAAACATTCATTTATGCATATTATTGGACAAGATAGTTTATTTTGATTCTGTATGCAGTTACTGTGAAAACAGCCACGTGTTCATATTGTCTCATTATGTGTTTTTCTGGCTCTGAAAGCGTTAATTTTGACGGCCTAATGCAGCAAATGTCACTATTTAAGATTCAGCTGTGGTGATGTATCAAACTATGTTAGAATAACAATTCCACTTTAGAAACATTCACTTGTGCATAGTGTTGTAGGACAACATAGTTTATTTTGAATCCGTATGCATTTACTGTGAAAAAAGGAACATGTGTTCATATTGATCTTTATGTGCATTTCTCCCCCTGAAAGCGTCAATTTTGACGGTCTAATGCAGCGAAAGTCACCATTTAAGATTCAGCAGTAGTGATGTATCAAACTATGTCAGAATGACAATTCCACTTTAGAAACATTCAATTGTGCATAGTGTTGAAGGACAACATAATTTATTTTGATTCCGTATGCATTTACTGTGAAAAAAGGAACATGTGTTCATATTGTCTTATTATGTGTTTTTCTCGCTCTGAAGCGTCAATTTTGACGGTCTAATGCAGCGAAAGTCACCATTTAAGATTCAGCTGTAGTGATGTATCAAACTATGTCAGAATGACAATTCCACTTTAGAAACATTCAATTGTGCATAGTATTGAAGGACAACATAATTTATTTTGATTCCGTATGCATTTACTGTGAAAAAAGAAACATGTGTTCATATTATCTTATTATGTGTTTTTCTCGCTCTGAAGCGTCAATTTTGACGGTCTAATGCAGCGAAAGTCACTATTTAAGATTCAGCTGTGGTGATGTATCAAACTATGTCAGAATGACAATTCCACTTTAGAAACATTCATTTATGCATATTATTGGACAACATAGTTTATTTTGATTCTGTATGCAGTTACTGTGAAAACAGCCACGTGTTCATATTGTCTCATTATGTGTTTTTCTGGCTCTGAAAGCGTTAATTTTGACGGCCTAATGCAGCAAATGTCACTATTTAAGATTCAGCTGTGGTGATGTATCAAACTATGTTAGAATGACAATTCCACTTTAGAAACATTCAATTGTGCATAGTGTTGAAGGACAACATAATTTATTTTGATTCCGTATGCATTTACTGTGAAAAAAGGAACATGTGTTCATATTGTCTCATTATGTGTTTTTCTCGCTCTGAAGCGTCAATTTTGACGGTCTAATGCAGCGAAAGTCACTATTTAAGATTCAGCTGTAGTGATGTATCAAACTATGTCAGAATGACAATTCCACTTTAGAAACATTCAATTGTGCATAGTATTGAAGGACAACATAGTTTATTTTGATTCCGTATGCATTTACTGTGAAAAAAGGAACATGTGTTCATATTATCTCTTTATGTGCATTTCTCCCCCTGAAAGCGTCAATTTTGAGTGTCTAATGTAACGAATGTCACTATTTAAGATTCAGCTGTAGTGATGTATCAAACTATGTCAGAATGACAATTCCACTTTAGAAACATTCAATTGTGCATAGTATTGAAGGACAACATAATTTATTTTGATTCTGTAGGCAGTTACTGTGAAAACAGCCACGTGTTCATATTACTGTTTATGTGCTTTTCTCGCTCTGAAGCGTCAATTTTGACGGTCTAATGCAGGGAAAGTCACTATTTAAGATTCAGCTGTAGTGATGTATCAAACTATGTCAGAATGACAATTCCACTTTAGAAACATTCAATTGTGCATAGTATTGAAGGACAACATAATTTATTTTGATTCCGTATGCATTTACTGTGAAAAAAGGAACATGTGTTCATATTACTGTTTATGTGCTTTTCACGCTCTGTAGCGTCAATTTTGACGGTCTAATGCAGCGAAAGTCACTATTTAAGATTCAGCTGTGGTGATGTATCAAACCATGTCAGAATGACAATTCCACTTTAGAAACATTCAATTGTGCATAGTATTGAAGGACAACATAATTTATTTTGATTCCGTATGCATTTACTGTGAAAAAAGGAACATGTGTTCATATTGCTCTTTATGTGCATTTCTCCCCCTGAAAGCGTCAATTTTGACGGTCTAATGCAGCGAAAGTCACCATTTAAGATTCAGCTGTAGTGATGTATCAAACTATGTCAGAATGACAATTCCACTTTAGAAACATTCAATTGTGCATAGTGTTGAAGGACAACATAATTTATTTTGATTCCGTATGCATTTACTGTGAAAAAAGGTACATGTGTTCATATTATCTTATTATGTGTTTTTCTCGCTCTGAAGCGTCAATTTTGACAGCCTAATGCAGCGAAAGTCACTATTTAAGATTCAGCTGTGGTGATGTATCAAACTATGTCAGAATGACAATTCCACTTTAGAAACATTCATTTATGCATATTATTGGACAACATAGTTTATTTTGATTCTGTATGCAGTTACTGTGAAAACAGCCACGTGTTCATATTGTCTCATTATGTGTTTTTCTGGCTCTGAAAGCGTTAATTTTGACGGTCTAATGCAGCGAATGTCACTATTTAAGATTCAGCTGTAGTGATGTATCAAACTATGTCAGAATGACAATTCCACTTTAGAAACATTCAATTGTGCATAGTATTGAAGGACAACATAATTTATTTTGATTCCGCATGCATTTACTGTGAAAAAAGGAACATGTGTTCATATTACTGTTTATGTGCTTTTCACGCTCTGTAGCGTCAATTTTGACGGTCTAATGCAGCGAAAGTCACTATTTAAGATTCAGCTGTAGTGATGTATCAAACTATGTCAGAATGACAATTCCACTTTAGAAACATTCAATTGTGCATAGTGTTGAAGGACAACATAATTTATTTTGATTCTGTAGGCAGTTACTGTGAAAACAGCCACGTGTTCATATTACTGTTTATGTGCTTTTCACGCTCTGTAGCGTCAATTTTGACGGTCTAATGCAGCGAAAGTCACTATTTAAGATTCAGCTGTGGTGATGTATCAAACCATGTCAGAATGACAATTCCACTTTAGAAACATTCAATTGTGCATAGTATTGAAGGACAACATAATTTATTTTGATTCCGTATGCATTTACTGTGAAAAAAGAAACATGTGTTCATATTATCTTATTATGTGTTTTTCTCGCTCTGAAGCGTCAATTTTGACGGTCTAATGCAGCGAAAGTCACTATTTAAGATTCAGCTGTGGTGATGTATCAAACTATGTCAGAATGACAATTCCACTTTAGAAACATTCATTTATGCATATTATTGGACAACATAGTTTATTTTGATTCTGTATGCAGTTACTGTGAAAACAGCCACGTGTTCATATTGTCTCATTATGTGTTTTTCTGGCTCTGAAAGCGTTAATTTTGACGGTCTAATGCAGCGAATGTCACTATTTAAGATTCAGCTGTGGTGATGTATCAAACTATGTTAGAATAACAATTCCACTTTAGAAACATTCACTTGTGCATAGTGTTGAAGGACAACATAGTTTATTTTGATTCCGTATGCATTTACTGTGAAAAAAGGAACATGTGTTCATATTGCTCTTTATGTGCATTTCTCCCCCTGAAAGCGTCAATTTTGAGTGTCTAATGTAACGAATGTCACTATTTAAGATTCAGCTGTAGTGATGTATCAAACTATGTCAGAATGACAATTCCACTTTAGAAACATTCAATTGTGCATAGTGTTGAAGGACAACATAATTTATTTTGATTCCGTATGCATTTACTGTGAAAAAAGGAACATGTGTTCATATTGTCTCATTATGTGTTTTTCTCGCTCTGAAGCGTCAATTTTGACGGTCTAATGCAGCGAAAGTCACTATTTAAGATTCAGCTGTAGTGATGTATCAAACTATGTCAGAATGACAATTCCACTTTAGAAACATTCAATTGTGCATAGTATTGAAGGACAACATAGTTTATTTTGATTCCGTATGCATTTACTGTGAAAAAAGGAACATGTGTTCATATTATCTCTTTATGTGCATTTCTCCCCCTGAAAGCGTCAATTTTGAGTGTCTAATGTAACGAATGTCACTATTTAAGATTCAGCTGTAGTGATGTATCAAACTATGTCAGAATGACAATTCCACTTTAGAAACATTCAATTGTGCATAGTATTGAAGGACAACATAATTTATTTTGATTCTGTAGGCAGTTACTGTGAAAACAGCCACGTGTTCATATTACTGTTTATGTGCTTTTCTCGCTCTGAAGCGTCAATTTTGACGGTCTAATGCAGCGAAAGTCACTATTTAAGATTCAGCTGTAGTGATGTATCAAACTATGTCAGAATGACAATTCCACTTTAGAAACATTCAATTGTGCATAGTATTGAAGGACAACATAATTTATTTTGATTCCGTATGCATTTACTGTGAAAAAAGGAACATGTGTTCATATTACTGTTTATGTGCTTTTCACGCTCTGTAGCGTCAATTTTGACGGTCTAATGCAGCGAAAGTCACTATTTAAGATTCAGCTGTGGTGATGTATCAAACCATGTCAGAATGACAATTCCACTTTAGAAACATTCAATTGTGCATAGTATTGAAGGACAACATAATTTATTTTGATTCCGTATGCATTTACTGTGAAAAAAGGAACATGTGTTCATATTGCTCTTTATGTGCATTTCTCCCCCTGAAAGCGTCAATTTTGACGGTCTAATGCAGCGAAAGTCACCATTTAAGATTCAGCTGTAGTGATGTATCAAACTATGTCAGAATGACAATTCCACTTTAGAAACATTCAATTGTGCATAGTGTTGAAGGACAACATAATTTATTTTGATTCCGTATGCATTTACTGTGAAAAAAGGTACATGTGTTCATATTATCTTATTATGTGTTTTTCTCGCTCTGAAGCGTCAATTTTGACAGCCTAATGCAGCGAAAGTCACTATTTAAGATTCAGCTGTGGTGATGTATCAAACTATGTCAGAATGACAATTCCACTTTAGAAACATTCATTTATGCATATTATTGGACAACATAGTTTATTTTGATTCTGTATGCAGTTACTGTGAAAACAGCCACGTGTTCATATTGTCTCATTATGTGTTTTTCTGGCTCTGAAAGCGTTAATTTTGACGGTCTAATGCAGCGAATGTCACTATTTAAGATTCAGCTGTGGTGATGTATCAAACTATGTTAGAATAACAATTCCACTTTAGAAACATTCACTTGTGCATAGTGTTGAAGGACAACATAGTTTATTTTGATTCCGTATGCATTTACTGTGAAAAAAGGAACATGTGTTCATATTGCTCTTTATGTGCATTTCTCCCCCTGAAAGCGTCAATTTTGAGTGTCTAATGTAACGAATGTCACTATTTAAGATTCAGCTGTAGTGATGTATCAAACTATGTCAGAATGACAATTCCACTTTAGAAACATTCAATTGTGCATAGTATTGAAGGACAACATAATTTATTTTGATTCCGTCTGCATTTACTGTGAAAAAAGAAACATGTGTTCATATTATCTTATTATGTGTTTTTCTCGCTCTGAAGCGTCAATTTTGACGGTCTAATGCAGCGAAAGTCACTATTTAAGATTCAGCTGTAGTGATGTATCAAACTATGTCAGAATGTCAATTCCACTTTAGAAACATTCAATTGTGCATAGTGTTGAAGGACAACATAATTTATTTTGATTCCGTATGCATTTACTGTGAAAAAAGGTACATGTGTTCATATTATCTTATTATGTGTTTTTCTCGCTCTGAAGCGTCAATTTTGACAGCCTAATGCAGCGAAAGTCACTATTTAAGATTCAGCTGTGGTGATGTATCAAACTATGTCAGAATGACAATTCCACTTTAGAAACATTCATTTATGCATATTATTGGACAACATAGTTTATTTTGATTCTGTATGCAGTTACTGTGAAAACAGCCACGTGTTCATATTGTCTCATTATGTGTTTTTCTGGCTCTGAAAGCGTTAATTTTGACGGCCTAATGCAGCAAATGTCACTATTTAAGATTCAGCTGTGGTGATGTATCAAACTATGTTAGAATAACAATTCCACTTTAGAAACATTCACTTGTGCATAGTGTTGTAGGACAACATAGTTTATTTTGAATCCGTATGCATTTACTGTGAAAAAAGGAACATGTGTTCATATTGATCTTTATGTGCATTTCTCCCCCTGAAAGCGTCAATTTTGACGGTCTAATGCAGCGAAAGTCACCATTTAAGATTCAGCTGTAGTGATGTATCAAACTATGTCAGAATGACAATTCCACTTTAGAAACATTCAATTGTGCATAGTGTTGAAGGACAACATAGTTTATTTTGATTCCGTATGCATTTACTGTGAAAAAAGGTACATGTGTTCATATTGCTCTTTATGTGCATTTCTCCCCCTGAAAGCGTCAATTTTGACGGTCTAATGCAGCGAAAGTCACCATTTAAGATTCAGCTGTAGTGATGTATCAAACTATGTCAGAATGACAATTCCACTTTAGAAACATTCAATTGTGCATAGTATTGAAGGACAACATAATTTATTTTGATTCCGTATGCATTTACTGTGAAAAAAGGAACATGTGTTCATATTACTGTTTATGTGCTTTTCACGCTCTGTAGCGTCAATTTTGACGGTCTAATGCAGCGAAAGTCACTATTTAAGATTCAGCTGTGGTGATGTATCAAACCATGTCAGAATGACAATTCCACTTTAGAAACATTCAATTGTGCATAGTATTGAAGGACAACATAATTTATTTTGATTCCGTATGCATTTACTGTGAAAAAAGGAACATGTGTTCATATTGTCTCATTATGTGTTTTTCTCGCTCTGAAGCGTCAATTTTGACGGTCTAATGCAGCGAAAGTCACTATTTAAGATTCAGCTGTGGTGATGTATCAAACTATGTCAGAATGACAATTCCACTTTAGAAACATTCACTTGTGCATAGTGTTGAAGGACAACATAGTTTATTTTGATTCCGTATGCATTTACTGTGAAAAAAGGAACATGTGTTCATATTGCTCTTTATGTGCATTTCTCCCCCTGAAAGCGTCAATTTTGACGGTCTAATGCAGCGAAAGTCACCATTTAAGATTCAGCTGTAGTGATGTATCAAACTATGTCAGAATGACAATTCCACTTTAGAAACATCCAATTGTGCATAGTATTGAAGGACAACATAATTTATTTTGATTCCGTATGCATTTACTGTGAAAAAAGAAACGTGTTCATATTATCTTATTATGCGTTTTTCTCGCTCTGAAGCGTCAATTTTGACGGTCTAATGCAGCGAAAGTCACTATTTAAGATTCAGCTGTAGTGATGTATCAAACTATGTCAGAATGACAATTCCACTTTAGAAACATTCAATTGTGCATAGTATTGAAGGACAACATAATTTATTTTGATTCCGTATGCATTTACTGTGAAAAAAGGAACATGTGTTCATATTACTGTTTATGTGCTTTTCACGCTCTGAAGCGTCAATTTTGACGGTCTAATGCAGCGAAAGTCACTATTTAAGATTCAGCTGTAGTGATGTATCAAACTATGTCAGAATGACAATTCCACTTTAGAAACATTCAATTGTGCATAGTATTGAAGGACAACATAATTTATTTTGATTCCGTATGCATTTACTGTGAAAAAAGGTACATGTGTTCATATTATCTTATTATGTGTTTTTCTCGCTCTGAAGCGTCAATTTTGACAGCCTAATGCAGCGAAAGTCACTATTTAAGATTCAGCTGTGGTGATGTATCAAACTATGTCAGAATGACAATTCCTCTTTAGAAACATTCATTTATGCATATTATTGGACAACATAGTTTATTTTGATTCTGTATGCAGTTACTGTGAAAACAGCCACGTGTTCATATTGTCTCATTATGTGTTTTTCTGGCTCTGAAAGCGTTAATTTTGACGGCCTAATGCAGCAAATGTCACTATTTAAGATTCAGCTGTGGTGATGTATCAAACTATGTTAGAATAACAATTCCACTTTAGAAACATTCACTTGTGCATAGTGTTGTAGGACAACATAGTTTATTTTGAATCCGTATGCATTTACTGTGAAAAAAGGAACATGTGTTCATATTGATCTTTATGTGCATTTCTCCCCCTGAAAGCGTCAATTTTGACGGTCTAATGCAGCGAAAGTCACCATTTAAGATTCAGCTGTAGTGATGTATCAAACTATGTCAGAATGACAATTCCACTTTAGAAACATTCAATTGTGCATAGTGTTGAAGGACAACATAGTTTATTTTGATTCCGTATGCATTTACTGTGAAAAAAGGTACATGTGTTCATATTGCTCTTTATGTGCATTTCTCCCCCTGAAAGCGTCAATTTTGACGGTCTAATGCAGCGAAAGTCACCATTTAAGATTCAGCTGTAGTGATGTATCAAACTATGTCAGAATGACAATTCCACTTTAGAAACATTCAATTGTGCATAGTATTGAAGGACAACATAATTTATTTTGATTCCGTATGCATTTACTGTGAAAAAAGAAACGTGTTCATATTATCTTATTATGCGTTTTTCTCGCTCTGAAGCGTCAATTTTGACGGTCTAATGCAGCGAAAGTCACTATTTAAGATTCAGCTGTAGTGATGTATCAAACTATGTCAGAATGACAATTCCACTTTAGAAACATTCAATTGTGCATAGTGTTGAAGGACAACATAATTTATTTTGATTCCGTATGCATTTACTGTGAAAAAAGGAACATGTGTTCATATTATCTCATTATGT
This sequence comes from Chaetodon trifascialis, assembly GCF_039877785.1. Classification (NCBI taxonomy): domain Eukaryota; kingdom Metazoa; phylum Chordata; class Actinopteri; order Chaetodontiformes; family Chaetodontidae; genus Chaetodon; species Chaetodon trifascialis. Next base: position 22,101,023 of record NC_092076.1, on the reverse strand, counting down.
GTTTTTCTCGCTCTGAAGCGTCAATTTTGACGGTCTAATGCAGCGAAAGTCACTATTTAAGATTCAGCTGTAGTGATGTATCAAACTATGTCAGAATGACAATTCCACTTTAGAAACATTCAATTGTGCATAGTATTGAAGGACAACATAGTTTATTTTGATTCCGTATGCATTTACTGTGAAAAAAGGAACATGTGTTCATATTATCTCTTTATGTGCATTTCTCCCCCTGAAAGCGTCAATTTTGAGTGTCTAATGTAACGAATGTCACTATTTAAGATTCAGCTGTAGTGATGTATCAAACTATGTCAGAATGACAATTCCACTTTAGAAACATTCAATTGTGCATAGTATTGAAGGACAACATAATTTATTTTGATTCCGTATGCATTTACTGTGAAAAAAGAAACGTGTTCATATTATCTTATTATGCGTTTTTCTCGCTCTGAAGCGTCAATTTTGACGGTCTAATGCAGCGAAAGTCACTATTTAAGATTCAGCTGTAGTGATGTATCAAACTATGTCAGAATGACAATTCCACTTTAGAAACATTTACTTGTGCATAGTGTTGAAGGACAACATAGTTTATTTTGATTCCGTATGCATTTACTGTGAAAAAAGGAACATGTGTTCATATTGCTCTTTATGTGCATTTCTCCCCCTGAAAGCGTCAATTTTGACGGTCTAATGTAACGAATGTCATTATTTAAGATTCAGCTGTAGTGATGTATCAAACTATGTCAGAATGACAATTCCACTTTAGAAACTTTCAATTCTGCATAGTGTTGATGGACAACATAATTTATTTTGATTCCGTATGCATTTACTGTGAAAAAAGGAACATGTGTTCATATTATCTTATTATGTGTTTTTCTCGCTTTGAAGCGTCAATTTTGACGGTCTAATGCAGCGGAAGTCACTATTTAAGATTCAGCTGTGGTGATGTATCAAACTATGTCAGAATGACAATTCCACTTTAGAAACATTCAATTTTGCATAGTGTTGAAGGACAACATAGTTTATTTTGATTCCGTATGCATTTACTGTGAAAAAAGGAACATGTGTTCATATTGCTCTTTATGTGCATTTCCCCCCCTGAAAGCGTCAATTTTGACGGTCTAATGTAACGAATGTCATTATTTAAGATTCAGCTGTGGTGATGTATCAAACTATGTCAGAATGACAATTCCACTTTAGAAACATTCAATTGTGCATAGTGTTGAAGGACAACATAGTTTATTTTGATTCCGTATGCATTTACTGTGAAAAAAGGTACATGTGTTCATATTGCTCTTTATGTGCATTTCTCCCCCTGAAAGCGTCAATTTTGACGGTCTAATGCAGCGAAAGTCACCATTTAAGATTCAGCTGTAGTGATGTATCAAACTATGTCAGAATGACAATTCCACTTTAGAAACATTCAATTGTGCATAGTATTGAAGGACAACATAATTTATTTTGATTCCGTATGCATTTACTGTGAAAAAAGAAACGTGTTCATATTATCTTATTATGCGTTTTTCTCGCTCTGAAGCGTCAATTTTGACGGTCTAATGCAGCGAAAGTCACTATTTAAGATTCAGCTGTAGTGATGTATCAAACTATGTCAGAATGACAATTCCACTTTAGAAACATTCAATTGTGCATAGTGTTGAAGGACAACATAATTTATTTTGATTCCGTATGCATTTACTGTGAAAAAAGGAACATGTGTTCATATTATCTTATTATGTGTTTTTCTCGCTCTGAAGCGTCAATTTTGACAGCCTAATGCAGCGAAAGTCACTATTTAAGATTCAGCTGTGGTGATGTATCAAACTATGTCAGAATGACAATTCCACTTTAGAAACATTCATTTATGCATATTATTGGACAACATAGTTTATTTTGATTCTGTATGCAGTTACTGTGAAAACAGCCACGTGTTCATATTGTCTCATTATGTGTTTTTCTGGCTCTGAAAGCGTTAATTTTGACGGTCTAATGCAGCGAATGTCACTATTTAAGATTCAGCTGTGGTGATGTATCAAACTATGTTAGAATAACAATTCCACTTTAGAAACATTCACTTGTGCATAGTGTTGAAGGACAACATAGTTTATTTTGATTCCGTATGCATTTACTGTGAAAAAAGGAACATGTGTTCATATTGCTCTTTATGTGCATTTCTCCCCCTGAAAGCGTCAATTTTGAGTGTCTAACGTAACGAATATCACTATTTAAGATTCAGCTGTAGTGATGTATCAAACTATGTCAGAATGACAATTCCACTTTAGAAACATTCAATTGTGCATAGTATTGAAGGACAACATAATTTATTTTGATTCCGTATGCATTTACTGTGAAAAAAGAAACATGTGTTCATATTATCTTATTATGTGTTTTTCTCGCTCTGAAGCGTCAATTTTGACGGTCTAATGCAGCGAAAGTCACTATTTAAGATTCAGCTGTAGTGATGTATCAAACTATGTCAGAATGACAATTCCACTTTAGAAACATTCAATTGTGCATAGTGTTGAAGGACAACATAATTTATTTTGATTCCGTATGCATTTACTGTGAAAAAAGGAACATGTGTTCATATTGTCTTATTATGTGTTTTTCTCGCTCTGAAGCGTCAATTTTGACGGTCTAATGCAGCGAAAGTCACCATTTAAGATTCAGCTGTAGTGATGTATCAAACTATGTCAGAATGACAATTCCACTTTAGAAACATTCAATTGTGCATAGTATTGAAGGACAACATAATTTATTTTGATTCCGTATGCATTTACTGTGAAAAAAGGAACATGTGTTCATATTGTCTTATTATGTGTTTTTCTCGCTCTGAAGCGTCAATTTTGACGGTCTAATGCAGCGAAAGTCACCATTTAAGATTCAGCTGTAGTGATGTATCAAACTATGTTAGAATAACAATTCCACTTTAGAAACATTCAATTGTGCATAGTATTGAAGGACAACATAATTTATTTTGATTCCGTATGCATTTACTGTGAAAAAAGGAACATGTGTTCATATTGTCTTATTATGTGTTTTTCTCGCTCTGAAGCGTCAATTTTGACGGTCTAATGCAGCGAAAGTCACTATTTAAGATTCAGCTGTAGTGATGTATCAAACTATGTCAGAATGACAATTCCACTTTAGAAACATTCAATTGTGCATAGTGTTGAAGGACAACATAATTTATTTTGATTCCGTATGCATTTACTGTGAAAAAAGGAACATGTGTTCATATTGTCTTATTATGTGTTTTTCTCGCTCTGAAGCGTCAATTTTGACGGTCTAATGCAGCGAAAGTCACCATTTAAGATTCAGCTGTAGTGATGTATCAAACTATGTCAGAATGACAATTCCACTTTAGAAACATTCAATTGTGCATAGTATTGAAGGACAACATAATTTATTTTGATTCCGTATGCATTTACTGTGAAAAAAGGAACATGTGTTCATATTATCTTATTATGTGTTTTTCTCGCTCTGAAGCGTCAATTTTGACAGCCTAATGCAGCGAAAGTCACTGTTTAAGATTCAGCTGTGGTGATGTATCAAACTATGTCAGAATGACAATTCCACTTTAGAAACACTCAATTATGCATATTATTGGACAACATAGTTTATTTTGATTCTGTATGCAGTTACTGTGAAAACAGCCACGTGTTCATATTGTCTCATTATGTGTTTTTCTGGCTCTGAAAGCGTTAATTTTGACGGTCTAATGCAGCGAATGTCACTATTTAAGATTCAGCTGTGGTGATGTATCAAACTATGTCAGAATGACAATTCCACTTTAGAAACATTCAATTGTGCATAGTATTGAAGGACAACATAATTTATTTAGATTCCGTATGCATTTACTGTGAAAAAAGAAACGTGTTCATATTATCTTATTATGCGTTTTTCTCGCTCTGAAGCGTCAATTTTGACGGTCTAATGCAGCGAAAGTCACTATTTAAGATTCAGCTGTAGTGATGTATCAAACTATGTCAGAATGACAATTCCACTTTAGAAACATTCAATTGTGCATAGTGTTGAAGGACAACATAATTTATTTTGATTCCGTATGCATTTACTGTGAAAAAAGGAACATGTGTTCATATTGTCTCATTATGTGTTTTTCTCGCTCTGAAGCGTCAATTTTGACGGTCTAATGCAGCGAAAGTCACTATTTAAGATTCAGCTGTAGTGATGTATCAAACTATGTCAGAATGACAATTCCACTTTAGAAACATTCACTTGTGCATAGTGTTGAAGGACAACATAGTTTATTTTGATTCCGTATGCATTTACTGTGAAAAAAGGAACATGTGTTCATATTGCTCTTTATGTGCATTTCTCCCCCTGAAAGCGTCAATTTTGACGGTCTAATGCAGCGAAAGTCACCATTTAAGATTCAGCTGTAGTGATGTATCAAACTATGTCAGAATGACAATTCCACTTTAGAAACATTCAATTGTGCATAGTATTGAAGGACAACATAATTTATTTTGATTCCGTATGCATTTACTGTGAAAAAAGAAACGTGTTCATATTATCTTATTATGCGTTTTTCTCGCTCTGAAGCGTCAATTTTGACGGTCTAATGCAGCGAAAGTCACTATTTAAGATTCAGCTGTAGTGATGTATCAAACTATGTCAGAATGACAATTCCACTTTAGAAACATTCAATTGTGCATAGTGTTGAAGGACAACATAATTTATTTTGATTCCGTATGCATTTACTGTGAAAAAAGGAACATGTGTTCATATTATCTTATTATGTGTTTTTCTCGCTCTGAAGCGTCAATTTTGACAGCCTAATGCAGCGAAAGTCACTATTTAAGATTCAGCTGTGGTGATGTATCAAACTATGTCAGAATGACAATTCCACTTTAGAAACATTCATTTATGCATATTATTGGACAACATAGTTTATTTTGATTCTGTATGCAGTTACTGTGAAAACAGCCACGTGTTCATATTGTCTCATTATGTGTTTTTCTGGCTCTGAAAGCGTTAATTTTGACGGTCTAATGCAGCGAATGTCACTATTTAAGATTCAGCTGTGGTGATGTATCAAACTATGTTAGAATAACAATTCCACTTTAGAAACATTCACTTGTGCATAGTGTTGAAGGACAACATAGTTTATTTTGATTCCGTATGCATTTACTGTGAAAAAAGGAACATGTGTTCATATTGCTCTTTATGTGCATTTCTCCCCCTGAAAGCGTCAATTTTGAGTGTCTAACGTAACGAATATCACTATTTAAGATTCAGCTGTAGTGATGTATCAAACTATGTCAGAATGACAATTCCACTTTAGAAACATTCAATTGTGCATAGTATTGAAGGACAACATAATTTATTTTGATTCCGTATGCATTTACTGTGAAAAAAGAAACATGTGTTCATATTATCTTATTATGTGTTTTTCTCGCTCTGAAGCGTCAATTTTGACGGTCTAATGCAGCGAAAGTCACTATTTAAGATTCAGCTGTAGTGATGTATCAAACTATGTCAGAATGACAATTCCACTTTAGAAACATTCAATTGTGCATAGTGTTGAAGGACAACATAATTTATTTTGATTCCGTATGCATTTACTGTGAAAAAAGGAACATGTGTTCATATTGTCTTATTATGTGTTTTTCTCGCTCTGAAGCGTCAATTTTGACGGTCTAATGCAGCGAAAGTCACCATTTAAGATTCAGCTGTAGTGATGTATCAAACTATGTCAGAATGACAATTCCACTTTAGAAACATTCAATTGTGCATAGTATTGAAGGACAACATAATTTATTTTGATTCCGTATGCATTTACTGTGAAAAAAGGAACATGTGTTCATATTGTCTTATTATGTGTTTTTCTCGCTCTGAAGCGTCAATTTTGACGGTCTAATGCAGCGAAAGTCACCATTTAAGATTCAGCTGTAGTGATGTATCAAACTATGTTAGAATAACAATTCCACTTTAGAAACATTCAATTGTGCATAGTATTGAAGGACAACATAATTTATTTTGATTCCGTATGCATTTACTGTGAAAAAAGGAACATGTGTTCATATTGTCTTATTATGTGTTTTTCTCGCTCTGAAGCGTCAATTTTGACGGTCTAATGCAGCGAAAGTCACTATTTAAGATTCAGCTGTAGTGATGTATCAAACTATGTCAGAATGACAATTCCACTTTAGAAACATTCAATTGTGCATAGTGTTGAAGGACAACATAATTTATTTTGATTCCGTATGCATTTACTGTGAAAAAAGGAACATGTGTTCATATTGTCTTATTATGTGTTTTTCTCGCTCTGAAGCGTCAATTTTGACGGTCTAATGCAGCGAAAGTCACCATTTAAGATTCAGCTGTAGTGATGTATCAAACTATGTCAGAATGACAATTCCACTTTAGAAACATTCAATTGTGCATAGTATTGAAGGACAACATAATTTATTTTGATTCCGTATGCATTTACTGTGAAAAAAGGAACATGTGTTCATATTATCTTATTATGTGTTTTTCTCGCTCTGAAGCGTCAATTTTGACAGCCTAATGCAGCGAAAGTCACTGTTTAAGATTCAGCTGTGGTGATGTATCAAACTATGTCAGAATGACAATTCCACTTTAGAAACACTCAATTATGCATATTATTGGACAACATAGTTTATTTTGATTCTGTATGCAGTTACTGTGAAAACAGCCACGTGTTCATATTGTCTCATTATGTGTTTTTCTGGCTCTGAAAGCGTTAATTTTGACGGTCTAATGCAGCGAATGTCACTATTTAAGATTCAGCTGTGGTGATGTATCAAACTATGTCAGAATGACAATTCCACTTTAGAAACATTCAATTGTGCATAGTATTGAAGGACAACATAATTTATTTAGATTCCGTATGCATTTACTGTGAAAAAAGAAACGTGTTCATATTATCTTATTATGCGTTTTTCTCGCTCTGAAGCGTCAATTTTGACGGTCTAATGCAGCGAAAGTCACTATTTAAGATTCAGCTGTAGTGATGTATCAAACTATGTCAGAATGACAATTCCACTTTAGAAACATTCAATTGTGCATAGTGTTGAAGGACAACATAATTTATTTTGATTCCGTATGCATTTACTGTGAAAAAAGGAACATGTGTTCATATTGTCTCATTATGTGTTTTTCTCGCTCTGAAGCGTCAATTTTGACGGTCTAATGCAGCGAAAGTCACTATTTAAGATTCAGCTGTAGTGATGTATCAAACTATGTCAGAATGACAATTCCACTTTAGAAACATTCAATTGTGCATAGTATTGAAGGACAACATAGTTTATTTTGATTCCGTATGCATTTACTGTGAAAAAAGGAACATGTGTTCATATTATCTCTTTATGTGCATTTCTCCCCCTGAAAGCGTCAATTTTGAGTGTCTAATGTAACGAATGTCACTATTTAAGATTCAGCTGTAGTGATGTATCAAACTATGTCAGAATGACAATTCCACTTTAGAAACATTCAATTGTGCATAGTATTGAAGGACAACATAATTTATTTTGATTCTGTAGGCAGTTACTGTGAAAACAGCCACGTGTTCATATTACTGTTTATGTGCTTTTCTCGCTCTGAAGCGTCAATTTTGACGGTCTAATGCAGCGAAAGTCACTATTTAAGATTCAGCTGTAGTGATGTATCAAACTATGTCAGAATGACAATTCCACTTTAGAAACATTCAATTGTGCATAGTATTGAAGGACAACATAATTTATTTTGATTCCGTATGCATTTACTGTGAAAAAAGGAACATGTGTTCATATTACTGTTTATGTGCTTTTCACGCTCTGTAGCGTCAATTTTGACGGTCTAATGCAGCGAAAGTCACTATTTAAGATTCAGCTGTGGTGATGTATCAAACCATGTCAGAATGACAATTCCACTTTAGAAACATTCAATTGTGCATAGTATTGAAGGACAACATAATTTATTTTGATTCCGTATGCATTTACTGTGAAAAAAGGAACATGTGTTCATATTATCTCTTTATGTGCATTTCTCCCCCTGAAAGCGTCAATTTTGAGTGTCTAATGTAACGAATGTCACTATTTAAGATTCAGCTGTAGTGATGTATCAAACTATGTCAGAATGACAATTCCACTTTAGAAACATTCAATTGTGCATAGTATTGAAGGACAACATAATTTATTTTGATTCCGTATGCATTTACTGTGAAAAAAGAAACGTGTTCATATTATCTTATTATGCGTTTTTCTCGCTCTGAAGCGTCAATTTTGACGGTCTAATGCAGCGAAAGTCACTATTTAAGATTCAGCTGTAGTGATGTATCAAACTATGTCAGAATGACAATTCCACTTTAGAAACATTTACTTGTGCATAGTGTTGAAGGACAACATAGTTTATTTTGATTCCGTATGCATTTACTGTGAAAAAAGGTACATGTGTTCATATTATCTTATTATGTGTTTTTCTCGCTCTGAAGCGTCAATTTTGACAGCCTAATGCAGCGAAAGTCACTATTTAAGATTCAGCTGTGGTGATGTATCAAACTATGTCAGAATGACAATTCCACTTTAGAAACATTCATTTATGCATATTATTGGACAACATAGTTTATTTTGATTCTGTATGCAGTTACTGTGAAAACAGCCACGTGTTCATATTGTCTCATTATGTGTTTTTCTGGCTCTGAAAGCGTTAATTTTGACGGCCTAATGCAGCAAATGTCACTATTTAAGATTCAGCTGTGGTGATGTATCAAACTATGTTAGAATAACAATTCCACTTTAGAAACATTCACTTGTGCATAGTGTTGTAGGACAACATAGTTTATTTTGAATCCGTATGCATTTACTGTGAAAAAAGGAACATGTGTTCATATTGATCTTTATGTGCATTTCTCCCCCTGAAAGCGTCAATTTTGACGGTCTAATGCAGCGAAAGTCACCATTTAAGATTCAGCTGTAGTGATGTATCAAACTATGTCAGAATGACAATTCCACTTTAGAAACATTCAATTGTGCATAGTGTTGAAGGACAACATAGTTTATTTTGATTCCGTATGCATTTACTGTGAAAAAAGGTACATGTGTTCATATTGCTCTTTATGTGCATTTCTCCCCCTGAAAGCGTCAATTTTGACGGTCTAATGCAGCGAAAGTCACCATTTAAGATTCAGCTGTAGTGATGTATCAAACTATGTCAGAATGACAATTCCACTTTAGAAACATTCAATTGTGCATAGTATTGAAGGACAACATAATTTATTTTGATTCCGTATGCATTTACTGTGAAAAAAGGAACATGTGTTCATATTACTGTTTATGTGCTTTTCACGCTCTGTAGCGTCAATTTTGACGGTCTAATGCAGCGAAAGTCACTATTTAAGATTCAGCTGTGGTGATGTATCAAACCATGTCAGAATGACAATTCCACTTTAGAAACATTCAATTGTGCATAGTATTGAAGGACAACATAATTTATTTTGATTCCGTATGCATTTACTGTGAAAAAAGGAACATGTGTTCATATTGTCTCATTATGTGTTTTTCTCGCTCTGAAGCGTCAATTTTGACGGTCTAATGCAGCGAAAGTCACTATTTAAGATTCAGCTGTGGTGATGTATCAAACTATGTCAGAATGACAATTCCACTTTAGAAACATTCACTTGTGCATAGTGTTGAAGGACAACATAGTTTATTTTGATTCCGTATGCATTTACTGTGAAAAAAGGAACATGTGTTCATATTGCTCTTTATGTGCATTTCTCCCCCTGAAAGCGTCAATTTTGACGGTCTAATGCAGCGAAAGTCACCATTTAAGATTCAGCTGTAGTGATGTATCAAACTATGTCAGAATGACAATTCCACTTTAGAAACATCCAATTGTGCATAGTATTGAAGGACAACATAATTTATTTTGATTCCGTATGCATTTACTGTGAAAAAAGAAACGTGTTCATATTATCTTATTATGCGTTTTTCTCGCTCTGAAGCGTCAATTTTGACGGTCTAATGCAGCGAAAGTCACTATTTAAGATTCAGCTGTAGTGATGTATCAAACTATGTCAGAATGACAATTCCACTTTAGAAACATTCAATTGTGCATAGTATTGAAGGACAACATAATTTATTTTGATTCCGTATGCATTTACTGTGAAAAAAGGAACATGTGTTCATATTACTGTTTATGTGCTTTTCACGCTCTGAAGCGTCAATTTTGACGGTCTAATGCAGCGAAAGTCACTATTTAAGATTCAGCTGTAGTGATGTATCAAACTATGTCAGAATGACAATTCCACTTTAGAAACATTCAATTGTGCATAGTATTGAAGGACAACATAATTTATTTTGATTCCGTATGCATTTACTGTGAAAAAAGGTACATGTGTTCATATTATCTTATTATGTGTTTTTCTCGCTCTGAAGCGTCAATTTTGACAGCCTAATGCAGCGAAAGTCACTATTTAAGATTCAGCTGTGGTGATGTATCAAACTATGTCAGAATGACAATTCCTCTTTAGAAACATTCATTTATGCATATTATTGGACAACATAGTTTATTTTGATTCTGTATGCAGTTACTGTGAAAACAGCCACGTGTTCATATTGTCTCATTATGTGTTTTTCTGGCTCTGAAAGCGTTAATTTTGACGGCCTAATGCAGCAAATGTCACTATTTAAGATTCAGCTGTGGTGATGTATCAAACTATGTTAGAATAACAATTCCACTTTAGAAACATTCACTTGTGCATAGTGTTGTAGGACAACATAGTTTATTTTGAATCCGTATGCATTTACTGTGAAAAAAGGAACATGTGTTCATATTGATCTTTATGTGCATTTCTCCCCCTGAAAGCGTCAATTTTGACGGTCTAATGCAGCGAAAGTCACCATTTAAGATTCAGCTGTAGTGATGTATCAAACTATGTCAGAATGACAATTCCACTTTAGAAACATTCAATTGTGCATAGTGTTGAAGGACAACATAGTTTATTTTGATTCCGTATGCATTTACTGTGAAAAAAGGTACATGTGTTCATATTGCTCTTTATGTGCATTTCTCCCCCTGAAAGCGTCAATTTTGACGGTCTAATGCAGCGAAAGTCACCATTTAAGATTCAGCTGTAGTGATGTATCAAACTATGTCAGAATGACAATTCCACTTTAGAAACATTCAATTGTGCATAGTATTGAAGGACAACATAATTTATTTTGATTCCGTATGCATTTACTGTGAAAAAAGAAACGTGTTCATATTATCTTATTATGCGTTTTTCTCGCTCTGAAGCGTCAATTTTGACGGTCTAATGCAGCGAAAGTCACTATTTAAGATTCAGCTGTAGTGATGTATCAAACTATGTCAGAATGACAATTCCACTTTAGAAACATTCAATTGTGCATAGTGTTGAAGGACAACATAATTTATTTTGATTCCGTATGCATTTACTGTGAAAAAAGGAACATGTGTTCATATTATCTCATTATGTGTTTTTCTCGCTCTGAAGCGTCAATTTTGACGGTCTAATGCAGCGAAAGTCACTATTTAAGATTCAGCTGTAGTGATGTATCAAACTATGTCAGAATGACAATTCCACTTTAGAAACATTCAATTGTGCATAGTATTGAAGGACAACATAGTTTATTTTGATTCCGTATGCATTTACTGTGAAAAAAGGAACATGTGTTCATATTATCTCTTTATGTGCATTTCTCCCCCTGAAAGCGTCAATTTTGAGTGTCTAATGTAACGAATGTCACTATTTAAGATTCAGCTGTAGTGATGTATCAAACTATGTCAGAATGACAATTCCACTTTAGAAACATTCAATTGTGCATAGTATTGAAGGACAACATAATTTATTTTGATTCCGTATGCATTTACTGTGAAAAAAGAAACGTGTTCATATTATCTTATTATGCGTTTTTCTCGCTCTGAAGCGTCAATTTTGACGGTCTAATGCAGCGAAAGTCACTATTTAAGATTCAGCTGTAGTGATGTATCAAACTATGTCAGAATGACAATTCCACTTTAGAAACATTTACTTGTGCATAGTGTTGAAGGACAACATAGTTTATTTTGATTCCGTATGCATTTACTGTGAAAAAAGGAACATGTGTTCATATTGCTCTTTATGTGCATTTCTCCCCCTGAAAGCGTCAATTTTGACGGTCTAATGTAACGAATGTCATTATTTAAGATTCAGCTGTAGTGATGTATCAAACTATGTCAGAATGACAATTCCACTTTAGAAACTTTCAATTCTGCATAGTGTTGATGGACAACATAATTTATTTTGATTCCGTATGCATTTACTGTGAAAAAAGGAACATGTGTTCATATTATCTTATTATGTGTTTTTCTCGCTTTGAAGCGTCAATTTTGACGGTCTAATGCAGCGGAAGTCACTATTTAAGATTCAGCTGTGGTGATGTATCAAACTATGTCAGAATGACAATTCCACTTTAGAAACATTCAATTTTGCATAGTGTTGAAGGACAACATAGTTTATTTTGATTCCGTATGCATTTACTGTGAAAAAAGGAACATGTGTTCATATTGCTCTTTATGTGCATTTCCCCCCCTGAAAGCGTCAATTTTGACGGTCTAATGTAACGAATGTCATTATTTAAGATTCAGCTGTGGTGATGTATCAAACTATGTCAGAATGACAATTCCACTTTAGAAACATTCAATTGTGCATAGTGTTGAAGGACAACATAGTTTATTTTGATTCCGTATGCATTTACTGTGAAAAAAGGTACATGTGTTCATATTGCTCTTTATGTGCATTTCTCCCCCTGAAAGCGTCAATTTTGACGGTCTAATGCAGCGAAAGTCACCATTTAAGATTCAGCTGTAGTGATGTATCAAACTATGTCAGAATGACAATTCCACTTTAGAAACATTCAATTGTGCATAGTATTGAAGGACAACATAATTTATTTTGATTCCGTATGCATTTACTGTGAAAAAAGAAACGTGTTCATATTATCTTATTATGCGTTTTTCTCGCTCTGAAGCGTCAATTTTGACGGTCTAATGCAGCGAAAGTCACTATTTAAGATTCAGCTGTAGTGATGTATCAAACTATGTCAGAATGACAATTCCACTTTAGAAACATTCAATTGTGCATAGTGTTGAAGGACAACATAATTTATTTTGATTCCGTATGCATTTACTGTGAAAAAAGGAACATGTGTTCATATTATCTTATTATGTGTTTTTCTCGCTCTGAAGCGTCAATTTTGACAGCCTAATGCAGCGAAAGTCACTATTTAAGATTCAGCTGTGGTGATGTATCAAACTATGTCAGAATGACAATTCCACTTTAGAAACATTCATTTATGCATATTATTGGACAACATAGTTTATTTTGATTCTGTATGCAGTTACTGTGAAAACAGCCACGTGTTCATATTGTCTCATTATGTGTTTTTCTGGCTCTGAAAGCGTTAATTTTGACGGTCTAATGCAGCGAATGTCACTATTTAAGATTCAGCTGTGGTGATGTATCAAACTATGTTAGAATAACAATTCCACTTTAGAAACATTCACTTGTGCATAGTGTTGAAGGACAACATAGTTTATTTTGATTCCGTATGCATTTACTGTGAAAAAAGGAACATGTGTTCATATTGCTCTTTATGTGCATTTCTCCCCCTGAAAGCGTCAATTTTGAGTGTCTAACGTAACGAATATCACTATTTAAGATTCAGCTGTAGTGATGTATCAAACTATGTCAGAATGACAATTCCACTTTAGAAACATTCAATTGTGCATAGTATTGAAGGACAACATAATTTATTTTGATTCCGTATGCATTTACTGTGAAAAAAGAAACATGTGTTCATATTATCTTATTATGTGTTTTTCTCGCTCTGAAGCGTCAATTTTGACGGTCTAATGCAGCGAAAGTCACTATTTAAGATTCAGCTGTAGTGATGTATCAAACTATGTCAGAATGACAATTCCACTTTAGAAACATTCAATTGTGCATAGTGTTGAAGGACAACATAATTTATTTTGATTCCGTATGCATTTACTGTGAAAAAAGGAACATGTGTTCATATTGTCTTATTATGTGTTTTTCTCGCTCTGAAGCGTCAATTTTGACGGTCTAATGCAGCGAAAGTCACCATTTAAGATTCAGCTGTAGTGATGTATCAAACTATGTCAGAATGACAATTCCACTTTAGAAACATTCAATTGTGCATAGTATTGAAGGACAACATAATTTATTTTGATTCCGTATGCATTTACTGTGAAAAAAGGAACATGTGTTCATATTGTCTTATTATGTGTTTTTCTCGCTCTGAAGCGTCAATTTTGACGGTCTAATGCAGCGAAAGTCACCATTTAAGATTCAGCTGTAGTGATGTATCAAACTATGTTAGAATAACAATTCCACTTTAGAAACATTCAATTGTGCATAGTATTGAAGGACAACATAATTTATTTTGATTCCGTATGCATTTACTGTGAAAAAAGGAACATGTGTTCATATTGTCTTATTATGTGTTTTTCTCGCTCTGAAGCGTCAATTTTGACGGTCTAATGCAGCGAAAGTCACTATTTAAGATTCAGCTGTAGTGATGTATCAAACTATGTCAGAATGACAATTCCACTTTAGAAACATTCAATTGTGCATAGTGTTGAAGGACAACATAATTTATTTTGATTCCGTATGCATTTACTGTGAAAAAAGGAACATGTGTTCATATTGTCTTATTATGTGTTTTTCTCGCTCTGAAGCGTCAATTTTGACGGTCTAATGCAGCGAAAGTCACCATTTAAGATTCAGCTGTAGTGATGTATCAAACTATGTCAGAATGACAATTCCACTTTAGAAACATTCAATTGTGCATAGTATTGAAGGACAACATAATTTATTTTGATTCCGTATGCATTTACTGTGAAAAAAGGAACATGTGTTCATATTATCTTATTATGTGTTTTTCTCGCTCTGAAGCGTCAATTTTGACAGCCTAATGCAGCGAAAGTCACTGTTTAAGATTCAGCTGTGGTGATGTATCAAACTATGTCAGAATGACAATTCCACTTTAGAAACACTCAATTATGCATATTATTGGACAACATAGTTTATTTTGATTCTGTATGCAGTTACTGTGAAAACAGCCACGTGTTCATATTGTCTCATTATGTGTTTTTCTGGCTCTGAAAGCGTTAATTTTGACGGTCTAATGCAGCGAATGTCACTATTTAAGATTCAGCTGTGGTGATGTATCAAACTATGTCAGAATGACAATTCCACTTTAGAAACATTCAATTGTGCATAGTATTGAAGGACAACATAATTTATTTAGATTCCGTATGCATTTACTGTGAAAAAAGAAACGTGTTCATATTATCTTATTATGCGTTTTTCTCGCTCTGAAGCGTCAATTTTGACGGTCTAATGCAGCGAAAGTCACTATTTAAGATTCAGCTGTAGTGATGTATCAAACTATGTCAGAATGACAATTCCACTTTAGAAACATTCAATTGTGCATAGTGTTGAAGGACAACATAATTTATTTTGATTCCGTATGCATTTACTGTGAAAAAAGGAACATGTGTTCATATTGTCTCATTATGTGTTTTTCTCGCTCTGAAGCGTCAATTTTGACGGTCTAATGCAGCGAAAGTCACTATTTAAGATTCAGCTGTAGTGATGTATCAAACTATGTCAGAATGACAATTCCACTTTAGAAACATTCACTTGTGCATAGTGTTGAAGGACAACATAGTTTATTTTGATTCCGTATGCATTTACTGTGAAAAAAGGAACATGTGTTCATATTGCTCTTTATGTGCATTTCTCCCCCTGAAAGCGTCAATTTTGACGGTCTAATGCAGCGAAAGTCACCATTTAAGATTCAGCTGTAGTGATGTATCAAACTATGTCAGAATGACAATTCCACTTTAGAAACATTCAATTGTGCATAGTATTGAAGGACAACATAATTTATTTTGATTCCGTATGCATTTACTGTGAAAAAAGAAACGTGTTCATATTATCTTATTATGCGTTTTTCTCGCTCTGAAGCGTCAATTTTGACGGTCTAATGCAGCGAAAGTCACTATTTAAGATTCAGCTGTAGTGATGTATCAAACTATGTCAGAATGACAATTCCACTTTAGAAACATTCAATTGTGCATAGTGTTGAAGGACAACATAATTTATTTTGATTCCGTATGCATTTACTGTGAAAAAAGGAACATGTGTTCATATTATCTTATTATGTGTTTTTCTCGCTCTGAAGCGTCAATTTTGACAGCCTAATGCAGCGAAAGTCACTATTTAAGATTCAGCTGTGGTGATGTATCAAACTATGTCAGAATGACAATTCCACTTTAGAAACATTCATTTATGCATATTATTGGACAACATAGTTTATTTTGATTCTGTATGCAGTTACTGTGAAAACAGCCACGTGTTCATATTGTCTCATTATGTGTTTTTCTGGCTCTGAAAGCGTTAATTTTGACGGTCTAATGCAGCGAATGTCACTATTTAAGATTCAGCTGTGGTGATGTATCAAACTATGTTAGAATAACAATTCCACTTTAGAAACATTCACTTGTGCATAGTGTTGAAGGACAACATAGTTTATTTTGATTCCGTATGCATTTACTGTGAAAAAAGGAACATGTGTTCATATTGCTCTTTATGTGCATTTCTCCCCCTGAAAGCGTCAATTTTGAGTGTCTAACGTAACGAATATCACTATTTAAGATTCAGCTGTAGTGATGTATCAAACTATGTCAGAATGACAATTCCACTTTAGAAACATTCAATTGTGCATAGTATTGAAGGACAACATAATTTATTTTGATTCCGTATGCATTTACTGTGAAAAAAGAAACATGTGTTCATATTATCTTATTATGTGTTTTTCTCGCTCTGAAGCGTCAATTTTGACGGTCTAATGCAGCGAAAGTCACTATTTAAGATTCAGCTGTAGTGATGTATCAAACTATGTCAGAATGACAATTCCACTTTAGAAACATTCAATTGTGCATAGTGTTGAAGGACAACATAATTTATTTTGATTCCGTATGCATTTACTGTGAAAAAAGGAACATGTGTTCATATTGTCTTATTATGTGTTTTTCTCGCTCTGAAGCGTCAATTTTGACGGTCTAATGCAGCGAAAGTCACCATTTAAGATTCAGCTGTAGTGATGTATCAAACTATGTCAGAATGACAATTCCACTTTAGAAACATTCAATTGTGCATAGTATTGAAGGACAACATAATTTATTTTGATTCCGTATGCATTTACTGTGAAAAAAGGAACATGTGTTCATATTGTCTTATTATGTGTTTTTCTCGCTCTGAAGCGTCAATTTTGACGGTCTAATGCAGCGAAAGTCACCATTTAAGATTCAGCTGTAGTGATGTATCAAACTATGTTAGAATAACAATTCCACTTTAGAAACATTCAATTGTGCATAGTATTGAAGGACAACATAATTTATTTTGATTCCGTATGCATTTACTGTGAAAAAAGGAACATGTGTTCATATTGTCTTATTATGTGTTTTTCTCGCTCTGAAGCGTCAATTTTGACGGTCTAATGCAGCGAAAGTCACTATTTAAGATTCAGCTGTAGTGATGTATCAAACTATGTCAGAATGACAATTCCACTTTAGAAACATTCAATTGTGCATAGTGTTGAAGGACAACATAATTTATTTTGATTCCGTATGCATTTACTGTGAAAAAAGGAACATGTGTTCATATTGTCTTATTATGTGTTTTTCTCGCTCTGAAGCGTCAATTTTGACGGTCTAATGCAGCGAAAGTCACCATTTAAGATTCAGCTGTAGTGATGTATCAAACTATGTCAGAATGACAATTCCACTTTAGAAACATTCAATTGTGCATAGTATTGAAGGACAACATAATTTATTTTGATTCCGTATGCATTTACTGTGAAAAAAGGAACATGTGTTCATATTATCTTATTATGTGTTTTTCTCGCTCTGAAGCGTCAATTTTGACAGCCTAATGCAGCGAAAGTCACTGTTTAAGATTCAGCTGTGGTGATGTATCAAACTATGTCAGAATGACAATTCCACTTTAGAAACACTCAATTATGCATATTATTGGACAACATAGTTTATTTTGATTCTGTATGCAGTTACTGTGAAAACAGCCACGTGTTCATATTGTCTCATTATGTGTTTTTCTGGCTCTGAAAGCGTTAATTTTGACGGTCTAATGCAGCGAATGTCACTATTTAAGATTCAGCTGTGGTGATGTATCAAACTATGTCAGAATGACAATTCCACTTTAGAAACATTCAATTGTGCATAGTATTGAAGGACAACATAATTTATTTAGATTCCGTATGCATTTACTGTGAAAAAAGAAACGTGTTCATATTATCTTATTATGCGTTTTTCTCGCTCTGAAGCGTCAATTTTGACGGTCTAATGCAGCGAAAGTCACTATTTAAGATTCAGCTGTAGTGATGTATCAAACTATGTCAGAATGACAATTCCACTTTAGAAACATTCAATTGTGCATAGTGTTGAAGGACAACATAATTTATTTTGATTCCGTATGCATTTACTGTGAAAAAAGGAACATGTGTTCATATTGTCTCATTATGTGTTTTTCTCGCTCTGAAGCGTCAATTTTGACGGTCTAATGCAGCGAAAGTCACTATTTAAGATTCAGCTGTAGTGATGTATCAAACTATGTCAGAATGACAATTCCACTTTAGAAACATTCAATTGTGCATAGTATTGAAGGACAACATAGTTTATTTTGATTCCGTATGCATTTACTGTGAAAAAAGGAACATGTGTTCATATTATCTCTTTATGTGCATTTCTCCCCCTGAAAGCGTCAATTTTGAGTGTCTAATGTAACGAATGTCACTATTTAAGATTCAGCTGTAGTGATGTATCAAACTATGTCAGAATGACAATTCCACTTTAGAAACATTCAATTGTGCATAGTATTGAAGGACAACATAATTTATTTTGATTCTGTAGGCAGTTACTGTGAAAACAGCCACGTGTTCATATTACTGTTTATGTGCTTTTCTCGCTCTGAAGCGTCAATTTTGACGGTCTAATGCAGCGAAAGTCACTATTTAAGATTCAGCTGTAGTGATGTATCAAACTATGTCAGAATGACAATTCCACTTTAGAAACATTCAATTGTGCATAGTATTGAAGGACAACATAATTTATTTTGATTCCGTATGCATTTACTGTGAAAAAAGGAACATGTGTTCATATTACTGTTTATGTGCTTTTCACGCTCTGTAGCGTCAATTTTGACGGTCTAATGCAGCGAAAGTCACTATTTAAGATTCAGCTGTGGTGATGTATCAAACCATGTCAGAATGACAATTCCACTTTAGAAACATTCAATTGTGCATAGTATTGAAGGACAACATAATTTATTTTGATTCCGTATGCATTTACTGTGAAAAAAGGAACATGTGTTCATATTATCTCTTTATGTGCATTTCTCCCCCTGAAAGCGTCAATTTTGAGTGTCTAATGTAACGAATGTCACTATTTAAGATTCAGCTGTAGTGATGTATCAAACTATGTCAGAATGACAATTCCACTTTAGAAACATTCAATTGTGCATAGTATTGAAGGACAACATAATTTATTTTGATTCCGTATGCATTTACTGTGAAAAAAGAAACGTGTTCATATTATCTTATTATGCGTTTTTCTCGCTCTGAAGCGTCAATTTTGACGGTCTAATGCAGCGAAAGTCACTATTTAAGATTCAGCTGTAGTGATGTATCAAACTATGTCAGAATGACAATTCCACTTTAGAAACATTTACTTGTGCATAGTGTTGAAGGACAACATAGTTTATTTTGATTCCGTATGCATTTACTGTGAAAAAAGGAACATGTGTTCATATTGCTCTTTATGTGCATTTCTCCCCCTGAAAGCGTCAATTTTGACGGTCTAATGTAACGAATGTCATTATTTAAGATTCAGCTGTAGTGATGTATCAAACTATGTCAGAATGACAATTCCACTTTAGAAACTTTCAATTCTGCATAGTGTTGATGGACAACATAATTTATTTTGATTCCGTATGCATTTACTGTGAAAAAAGGAACATGTGTTCATATTATCTTATTATGTGTTTTTCTCGCTTTGAAGCGTCAATTTTGACGGTCTAATGCAGCGGAAGTCACTATTTAAGATTCAGCTGTGGTGATGTATCAAACTATGTCAGAATGACAATTCCACTTTAGAAACATTCAATTTTGCATAGTGTTGAAGGACAACATAGTTTATTTTGATTCCGTATGCATTTACTGTGAAAAAAGGAACATGTGTTCATATTGCTCTTTATGTGCATTTCCCCCCCTGAAAGCGTCAATTTTGACGGTCTAATGTAACGAATGTCATTATTTAAGATTCAGCTGTGGTGATGTATCAAACTATGTCAGAATGACAATTCCACTTTAGAAACATTCAATTGTGCATAGTATTGAAGGACAACATAATTTATTTTGATTCCGTATGCATTTACTGTGAAAAAAGGAACATGTGTTCATATTATCTTATTATGTGTTTTTCTCGCTCTGAAGCGTCAATTTTGACAGCCTAATGCAGCGAAAGTCACTATTTAAGATTCAGCTGTGGTGATGTATCAAACTATGTCAGAATGACAATTCCACTTTAGAAACATTCAATTATGCATATTATTGGACAACATAGTTTATTTTGATTCTGTATGCAGTTACTGTGAAAACAGCCACGTGTTCATATTGTCTCATTATGTGTTTTTCTGGCTCTGAAAGCGTTAATTTTGACGGTCTAATGCAGCGAATGTCACTATTTAAGATTCAGCTGTGGTGATGTATCAAACTATGTCAGAATGACAATTCCACTTTAGAAACATTCAATTGTGCATAGTATTGAAGGACAACATAATTTATTTAGATTCCGTATGCATTTACTGTGAAAAAAGAAACGTGTTCATATTATCTTATTATGCGTTTTTCTCGCTCTGAAGCGTCAATTTTGACGGTCTAATGCAGCGAAAGTCACTATTTAAGATTCAGCTGTAGTGATGTATCAAACTATGTCAGAATGACAATTCCACTTTAGAAACATTCAATTGTGCATAGTGTTGAAGGACAACATAATTTATTTTGATTCCGTATGCATTTACTGTGAAAAAAGGAACATGTGTTCATATTGTCTCATTATGTGTTTTTCTCGCTCTGAAGCGTCAATTTTGACGGTCTAATGCAGCGAAAGTCACTATTTAAGATTCAGCTGTAGTGATGTATCAAACTATGTCAGAATGACAATTCCACTTTAGAAACATTCACTTGTGCATAGTGTTGAAGGACAACATAGTTTATTTTGATTCCGTATGCATTTACTGTGAAAAAAGGAACATGTGTTCATATTGCTCTTTATGTGCATTTCTCCCCCTGAAAGCGTCAATTTTGACGGTCTAATGCAGCGAAAGTCACCATTTAAGATTCAGCTGTAGTGATGTATCAAACTATGTCAGAATGACAATTCCACTTTAGAAACATCCAATTGTGCATAGTATTGAAGGACAACATAATTTATTTTGATTCCGTATGCATTTACTGTGAAAAAAGAAACGTGTTCATATTATCTTATTATGCGTTTTTCTCGCTCTGAAGCGTCAATTTTGACGGTCTAATGCAGCGAAAGTCACTATTTAAGATTCAGCTGTAGTGATGTATCAAACTATGTCAGAATGACAATTCCACTTTAGAAACATTCAATTGTGCATAGTGTTGAAGGACAACATAATTTATTTTGATTCCGTATGCATTTACTGTGAAAAAAGGAACATGTGTTCATATTATCTTATTATGTGTTTTTCTCGCTCTGAAGCGTCAATTTTGACAGCCTAATGCAGCGAAAGTCACTATTTAAGATTCAGCTGTGGTGATGTATCAAACTATGTCAGAATGACAATTCCACTTTGGAAACATTCATTTATGCATATTATTGGACAACATAGTTTATTTTGATTCTGTATGCAGTTACTGTGAAAACAGCCACGTGTTCATATTGTCTCATTATGTGTTTTTCTGGCTCTGAAAGCGTTAATTTTGACGGTCTAATGCAGCGAATGTCACTATTTAAGATTCAGCTGTGGTGATGTATCAAACTATGTTAGAATAACAATTCCACTTTAGAAACATTTACTTGTGCATAGTGTTGAAGGACAACATAGTTTATTTTGATTCCGTATGCATTTACTGTGAAAAAAGGAACATGTGTTCATATTGCTCTTTATGTGCATTTCTCCCCCTGAAAGCGTCAATTTTGACGGTCTAATGTAACGAATGTCATTATTTAAGATTCAGCTGTAGTGATGTATCAAACTATGTCAGAATGACAATTCCACTTTAGAAACTTTCAATTCTGCATAGTGTTGATGGACAACATAATTTATTTTGATTCCGTATGCATTTACTGTGAAAAAAGGAACATGTGTTCATATTATCTTATTATGTGTTTTTCTCGCTTTGAAGCGTCAATTTTGACGGTCTAATGCAGCGGAAGTCACTATTTAAGATTCAGCTGTGGTGATGTATCAAACTATGTCAGAATGACAATTCCACTTTAGAAACATTCAATTTTGCATAGTGTTGAAGGACAACATAGTTTATTTTGATTCCGTATGCATTTACTGTGAAAAAAGGAACATGTGTTCATATTGCTCTTTATGTGCATTTCCCCCCCTGAAAGCGTCAATTTTGACGGTCTAATGTAACGAATGTCATTATTTAAGATTCAGCTGTGGTGATGTATCAAACTATGTCAGAATGACAATTCCACTTTAGAAACATTCAATTGTGCATAGTGTTGAAGGACAACATAGTTTATTTTGATTCCGTATGCATTTACTGTGAAAAAAGGTACATGTGTTCATATTGCTCTTTATGTGCATTTCTCCCCCTGAAAGCGTCAATTTTGACGGTCTAATGCAGCGAAAGTCACCATTTAAGATTCAGCTGTAGTGATGTATCAAACTATGTCAGAATGACAATTCCACTTTAGAAACATTCAATTGTGCATAGTGTTGAAGGACAACATAGTTTATTTTGATTCCGTATGCATTTACTGTGAAAAAAGGTACATGTGTTCATATTGCTCTGTATGTGCATTTCTCCCCCTGAAAGCGTCAATTTTGACGGTCTAATGCAGCGAAACTCACCATTTAAGATTCAGCTGTAGTGATGTATCAAACTATGTCAGAATGACAATTCCACTTTAGAAACATTCAATTGTGCATAGTATTGAAGGACAACATAATTTATTTTGATTCCGTATGCATTTACTGTGAAAAAAGAAACGTGTTCATATTATCTTATTATGCGTTTTTCTCGCTCTGAAGCGTCAATTTTGACGGTCTAATGCAGCGAAAGTCACTATTTAAGATTCAGCTGTAGTGATGTATCAAACTATGTCAGAATGACAATTCCACTTTAGAAACATTCAATTGTGCATAGTGTTGAAGGACAACATAATTTATTTTGATTCCGTATGCATTTACTGTGAAAAAAGGAACATGTGTTCATATTATCTTATTATGTGTTTTTCTCGCTCTGAAGCGTCAATTTTGACAGCCTAATGCAGCGAAAGTCACTATTTAAGATTCAGCTGTGGTGATGTATCAAACTATGTCAGAATGACAATTCCACTTTAGAAA
Source organism: Chaetodon trifascialis (assembly GCF_039877785.1). NCBI lineage: Eukaryota > Metazoa > Chordata > Actinopteri > Chaetodontiformes > Chaetodontidae > Chaetodon > Chaetodon trifascialis. The sequence continues at coordinate 22,077,340 of NC_092076.1, read as the reverse complement.
CATTCATTTATGCATATTATTGGACAACATAATTTATTTTGATTCTGTATGCAGTTACTGTGAAAACAGCCACGTGTTCATATTGTCTCATTATGTGTTTTTCTGGCTCTGAAAGCGTTAATTTTGACGGTCTAATGCAGCGAATGTCACTATTTAAGATTCAGCTGTGGTGATGTATCAAACTATGTTAGAATAACAATTCCACTTTAGAAACATTCACTTGTGCATAGTGTTGAAGGACAACATAGTTTATTTTGATTCCGTATGCATTTACTGTGAAAAAAGGAACATGTGTTCATATTGCTCTTTATGTGCATTTCTCCCCCTGAAAGCGTCAATTTTGAGTGTCTAACGTAACGAATGTCACTATTTAAGATTCAGCTGTAGTGATGTATCAAACTATGTCAGAATGACAATTCCACTTTAGAAACATTCAATTGTGCATAGTATTGAAGGACAACATAATTTATTTTGATTCCGTATGCATTTACTGTGAAAAAAGAAACATGTGTTCATATTATCTTATTATGTGTTTTTCTCGCTCTGAAGCGTCAATTTTGACGGTCTAATGCAGCGAAAGTCACTATTTAAGATTCAGCTGTAGTGATGTATCAAACTATGTCAGAATGACAATTCCACTTTAGAAACATTCAATTGTGCATAGTGTTGAAGGACAACATAATTTATTTTGATTCCGTATGCATTTACTGTGAAAAAAGGAACATGTGTTCATATTGTCTTATTATGTGTTTTTCTCGCTCTGAAGCGTCAATTTTGACGGTCTAATGCAGCGAAAGTCACCATTTAAGATTCAGCTGTAGTGATGTATCAAACTATGTCAGAATGACAATTCCACTTTAGAAACATTCAATTGTGCATAGTATTGAAGGACAACATAATTTATTTTGATTCCGTATGCATTTACTGTGAAAAAAGGAACATGTGTTCATATTGTCTTATTATGTGTTTTTCTCGCTCTGAAGCGTCAATTTTGACGGTCTAATGCAGCGAAAGTCACCATTTAAGATTCAGCTGTAGTGATGTATCAAACTATGTCAGAATGACAATTCCACTTTAGAAACATTCAATTGTGCATAGTATTGAAGGACAACATAATTTATTTTGATTCCGTATGCATTTACTGTGAAAAAAGAAACATGTGTTCATATTATCTTATTATGTGTTTTTCTCGCTCTGAAGCGTCAATTTTGACGGTCTAATGCAGCGAAAGTCACTATTTAAGATTCAGCTGTAGTGATGTATCAAACTATGTCAGAATGACAATTCCACTTTAGAAACATTCAATTGTGCATAGTGTTGAAGGACAACATAATTTATTTTGATTCCGTATGCATTTACTGTGAAAAAAGGAACATGTGTTCATATTGTCTTATTATGTGTTTTTCTCGCTCTGAAGCGTCAATTTTGACGGTCTAATGCAGCGAAAGTCACCATTTAAGATTCAGCTGTAGTGATGTATCAAACTATGTCAGAATGACAATTCCACTTTAGAAACATTCAATTGTGCATAGTATTGAAGGACAACATAATTTATTTTGATTCCGTATGCATTTACTGTGAAAAAAGGAACATGTGTTCATATTGTCTTATTATGTGTTTTTCTCGCTCTGAAGCGTCAATTTTGACGGTCTAATGCAGCGAAAGTCACCATTTAAGATTCAGCTGTAGTGATGTATCAAACTATGTCAGAATGACAATTCCACTTTAGAAACATTCAATTGTGCATAGTATTGAAGGACAACATAATTTATTTTGATTCCGTATGCATTTACTGTGAAAAAACAAACATGTGTTCATATTATCTTATTATGTGTTTTTCTCGCTCTGAAGCGTCAATTTTGACGGTCTAATGCAGCGAAAGTCACTATTTAAGATTCAGCTGTAGTGATGTATCAAACTATGTCAGAATGACAATTCCACTTTAGAAACATTCAATTGTGCATAGTGTTGAAGGACAACATAATTTATTTTGATTCCGTATGCATTTACTGTGAAAAAAGGTACATGTGTTCATATTATCTTATTATGTGTTTTTCTAGCTCTGAAGCGTCAATTTTGACAGCCTAATGCAGCGAAAGTCACTATTTAAGATTCAGCTGTGGTGATGTATCAAACTATGTCAGAATGACAATTCCACTTTAGAAACATTCATTTATGCATATTATTGGACAACATAGTTTATTTTGATTCTGTATGCAGTTACTGTGAAAACAGCCACGTGTTCATATTGTCTCATTATGTGTTTTTCTGGCTCTGAAAGCGTTAATTTTGACGGTCTAATGCAGCGAATGTCACTATTTAAGATTCAGCTGTGGTGATGTATCAAACTATGTCAGAATGACAATTCCACTTTAGAAACATTCAATTTTGCATAGTGTTGAAGGACAACATAGTTTATTTTGATTCCGTATGCATTTACTGTGAAAAAAGGAACATGTGCTCATATTGCTCTTTATGTGCATTTCCCCCCCTGAAAGCGTCAATTTTGACGGTCTAATGTAACGAATGTCATTATTTAAGATTCAGCTGTGGTGATGTATCAAACTATGTCAGAATGACAATTCCACTTTAGAAACATTCAATTGTGCATAGTGTTGAAGGACAACATAGTTTATTTTGATTCCGTATGCATTTACTGTGAAAAAAGGAACATGTGTTCATATTGCTCTTTATGTGCATTTCTCCCCCTGAAAGCGTCAATTTTGACGGTCTAATGTAACGAATGTCATTATTTAAGATTCAGCTGTAGTGATGTATCAAACTATGTCAGAATGACAATTCCACTTTAGAAACTTTCAATTCTGCATAGTGTTGATGGACAACATAATTTATTTTGATTCCGTATGCATTTACTGTGAAAAAAGGAACATGTGTTCATATTATCTTATTATGTGTTTTTCTTGCTTTGAAGCGTCAATTTTGACGGTCTAATGCAGCGGAAGTCACTATTTAAGATTCAGCTGTGGTGATGTATCAAACTATGTCAGAATGACAATTCCACTTTAGAAACATTCAATTTTGCATAGTGTTGAAGGACAACATAGTTTATTTTGATTCCGTATGCATTTACTGTGAAAAAAGGAACATGTGTTCATATTGCTCTTTATGTGCATTTCCCCCCCTGAAAGCGTCAATTTTGACGGTCTAATGTAACGAATGTCATTATTTAAGATTCAGCTGTGGTGATGTATCAAACTATGTCAGAATGACAATTCCACTTTAGAAACATTCAATTGTGCATAGTGTTGAAGGACAACATAGTTTATTTTGATTCCGTATGCATTTACTGTGAAAAAAGGTACATGTGTTCATATTGCTCTTTATGTGCATTTCTCCCCCTGAAAGCGTCAATTTTGACGGTCTAATGCAGCGAAAGTCACCATTTAAGATTCAGCTGTAGTGATGTATCAAACTATGTCAGAATGACAATTCCACTTTAGAAACATTCAATTGTGCATAGTATTGAAGGACAACATAATTTATTTTGATTCCGTATGCATTTACTGTGAAAAAAGAAACGTGTTCATATTATCTTATTATGCGTTTTTCTCGCTCTGAAGCGTCAATTTTGACGGTCTAATGCAGCGAAAGTCACTATTTAAGATTCAGCTGTAGTGATGTATCAAACTATGTCAGAATGACAATTCCACTTTAGAAACATTCAATTGTGCATAGTGTTGAAGGACAACATAATTTATTTTGATTCCGTATGCATTTACTGTGAAAAAAGGAACATGTGTTCATATTATCTTATTATGTGTTTTTCTCGCTCTGAAGCGTCAATTTTGACAGCCTAATGCAGCGAAAGTCACTATTTAAGATTCAGCTGTGGTGATGTATCAAACTATGTCAGAATGACAATTCCACTTTAGAAACATTCATTTATGCATATTATTGGACAACATAGTTTATTTTGATTCTGTATGCAGTTACTGTGAAAACAGCCACGTGTTCATATTGTCTCATTATGTGTTTTTCTGGCTCTGAAAGCGTTAATTTTGACGGTCTAATGCAGCGAATGTCACTATTTAAGATTCAGCTGTGGTGATGTATCAAACTATGTCAGAATGACAATTCCACTTTGGAAACATTCAATTGTGCATAGTATTGAAGGACAACATAATTTATTTTGATTCCGTATGCATTTACTGTGAAAAAAGAAACGTGTTCATATTATCTTATTATGCGTTTTTCTCGCTCTGAAGCGTCAATTTTGACGGTCTAATGCAGCGAAAGTCACTATTTAAGATTCAGCTGTAGTGATGTATCAAACTATGTCAGAATGACAATTCCACTTTAGAAACATTCAATTGTGCATAGTGTTGAAGGACAACATAATTTATTTTGATTCCGTATGCATTTACTGTGAAAAAAGGAACATGTGTTCATATTGTCTCATTATGTGTTTTTCTCGCTCTGAAGCGTCAATTTTGACGGTCTAATGCAGCGAAAGTCACTATTTAAGATTCAGCTGTAGTGATGTATCAAACTATGTCAGAATGACAATTCCACTTTAGAAACATTCAATTGTGCATAGTATTGAAGGACAACATAGTTTATTTTGATTCCGTATGCATTTACTGTGAAAAAAGGAACATGTGTTCATATTATCTCTTTATGTGCATTTCTCCCCCTGAAAGCGTCAATTTTGAGTGTCTAATGTAACGAATGTCACTATTTAAGATTCAGCTGTAGTGATGTATCAAACTATGTCAGAATGACAATTCCACTTTAGAAACATTCAATTGTGCATAGTATTGAAGTACAACATAATTTATTTTGATTCTGTAGGCAGTTACTGTGAAAACAGCCACGTGTTCATATTACTGTTTATGTGCTTTTCTCGCTCTGAAGCGTCAATTTTGACGGTCTAATGCAGCGAAAGTCACTATTTAAGATTCAGCTGTAGTGATGTATCAAACTATGTCAGAATGACAATTCCACTTTAGAAACATTCAATTGTGCATAGTATTGAAGGACAACATAATTTATTTTGATTCCGTATGCATTTACTGTGAAAAAAGGAACATGTGTTCATATTACTGTTTATGTGCTTTTCACGCTCTGTAGCGTCAATTTTGACGGTCTAATGCAGCGAAAGTCACTATTTAAGATTCAGCTGTGGTGATGTATCAAACCATGTCAGAATGACAATTCCACTTTAGAAACATTCAATTGTGCATAGTATTGAAGGACAACATAATTTATTTTGATTCCGTATGCATTTACTGTGAAAAAAGGAACATGTGTTCATATTGTCTCATTATGTGTTTTTCTCGCTCTGAAGCGTCAATTTTGACGGTCTAATGCAGCGAAAGTCACTATTTAAGATTCAGCTGTAGTGATGTATCAAACTATGTCAGAATGACAATTCCACTTTAGAAACATTCACTTGTGCATAGTGTTGAAGGACAACATAGTTTATTTTGATTCCGTATGCATTTACTGTGAAAAAAGGAACATGTGTTCATATTGCTCTTTATGTGCATTTCTCCCCCTGAAAGCGTCAATTTTGACGGTCTAATGCAGCGAAAGTCACCATTTAAGATTCAGCTGTAGTGATGTATCAAACTATGTCAGAATGACAATTCCACTTTAGAAACATTCAATTGTGCATGGTATTGAAGGACAACATAATTTATTTTGATTCCGTATGCATTTACTGTGAAAAAAGAAACGTGTTCATATTATCTTATTATGCGTTTTTCTCGCTCTGAAGCGTCAATTTTGACGGTCTAATGCAGCGAAAGTCACTATTTAAGATTCAGCTGTAGTGATGTATCAAACTATGTCAGAATGACAATTCCACTTTAGAAACATTCAATTGTGCATAGTGTTGAAGGACAACATAATTTATTTTGATTCCGTATGCATTTACTGTGAAAAAAGGAACATGTGTTCATATTATCTTATTATGTGTTTTTCTCGCTCTGAAGCGTCAATTTTGACAGCCTAATGCAGCGAAAGTCACTATTTAAGATTCAGCTGTGGTGATGTATCAAACTATGTCAGAATGACAATTCCACTTTGGAAACATTCATTTATGCATATTATTGGACAACATAGTTTATTTTGATTCTGTATGCAGTTACTGTGAAAACAGCCACGTGTTCATATTGTCTCATTATGTGTTTTTCTGGCTCTGAAAGCGTTAATTTTGACGGTCTAATGCAGCGAATGTCACTATTTAAGATTCAGCTGTGGTGATGTATCAAACTATGTTAGAATAACAATTCCACTTTAGAAACATTCACTTGTGCATAGTGTTGAAGGACAACATAGTTTATTTTGATTCCGTATGCATTTACTGTGAAAAAAGGAACATGTGTTCATATTGTCTTATGTGTTTTTCTCGCTCTGAAGCGTCAATTTTGACGGTCTAATGCAGCGAAAGTCACCATTTAAGATTCAGCTGTAGTGATGTATCAAACTATGTCAGAATGACAATTCCACTTTAGAAACATTCAATTGTGCATAGTGTTGAAGGACAACATAATTTATTTTGATTCCGTATGCATTTACTGTGAAAAAAGGAACATGTGTTCATATTGTCTTATGTGTTTTTCTCGCTCTGAAGCGTCAATTTTGACGGTCTAATGCAGCGAAAGTCACCATTTAAGATTCAGCTGTAGTGATGTATCAAACTATGTCAGAATGACAATTCCACTTTAGAAACATTCAATTGTGCATAGTGTTGAAGGACAACATAATTTATTTTGATTCCGTATGCATTTACTGTGAAAAAAGGAACATGTGTTCATATTGTCTCATTATGTGTTTTTCTCGCTCTGAAGCGTCAATTTTGACGGTCTAATGCAGCGAAAGTCACTATTTAAGATTCAGCTGTAGTGATGTATCAAACTATGTCAGAATGACAATTCCACTTTAGAAACATTCAATTGTGCATAGTATTGAAGGACAACATAGTTTATTTTGATTCCGTATGCATTTACTGTGAAAAAAGGAACATGTGTTCATATTATCTCTTTATGTGCATTTCTCCCCCTGAAAGCGTCAATTTTGAGTGTCTAATGTAACGAATGTCACTATTTAAGATTCAGCTGTAGTGATGTATCAAACTATGTCAGAATGACAATTCCACTTTAGAAACATTCAATTGTGCATAGTGTTGAAGGACAACATAATTTATTTTGATTCTGTAGGCAGTTACTGTGAAAACAGCCACGTGTTCATATTACTGTTTATGTGCTTTTCACGCTCTGTAGCGTCAATTTTGACGGTCTAATGCAGCGAAAGTCACTATTTAAGATTCAGCTGTGGTGATGTATCAAACCATGTCAGAATGACAATTCCACTTTAGAAACATTCAATTGTGCATAGTATTGAAGGACAACATAATTTATTTTGATTCCGTATGCATTTACTGTGAAAAAAGGAACATGTGTTCATATTGTCTCATTATGTGTTTTTCTCGCTCTGAAGCGTCAATTTTGACGGTCTAATGCAGCGAAAGTCACTATTTAAGATTCAGCTGTAGTGATGTATCAAACCATGTCAGAATGACAATTCCACTTTAGAAACATTAAATTGTGCATAGTATTGAAGGACAACATAATTTATTTTGATTCCGTATGCATTTACTGTGAAAAAAGGAACATGTGTTCATATTGTCTCATTATGTGTTTTTCTCGCTCTGAAGCGTCAATTTTGACGGTCTAATGCAGCGAAAGTCACTATTTAAGATTCAGCTGTAGTGATGTATCAAACTATGTCAGAATGACAATTCCACTTTAGAAACATTCACTTGTGCATAGTGTTGAAGGACAACATAGTTTATTTTGATTCCGTATGCATTTACTGTGAAAAAAGGAACATGTGTTCATATTGCTCTTTATGTGCATTTCTCCCCCTGAAAGCGTCAATTTTGACGGTCTAATGCAGCGAAAGTCACCATTTAAGATTCAGCTGTAGTGATGTATCAAACTATGTCAGAATGACAATTCCACTTTAGAAACATCCAATTGTGCATAGTATTGAAGGACAACATAATTTATTTTGATTCCGTATGCATTTACTGTGAAAAAAGAAACGTGTTCATATTATCTTATTATGCGTTTTTCTCGCTCTGAAGCGTCAATTTTGACGGTCTAATGCAGCGAAAGTCACTATTTAAGATTCAGCTGTAGTGATGTATCAAACTATGTCAGAATGACAATTCCACTTTAGAAACATTCAATTGTGCATAGTGTTGAAGGACAACATAATTTATTTTGATTCCGTATGCATTTACTGTGAAAAAAGGAACATGTGTTCATATTATCTTATTATGTGTTTTTCTCGCTCTGAAGCGTCAATTTTGACAGCCTAATGCAGCGAAAGTCACTATTTAAGATTCAGCTGTGGTGATGTATCAAACTATGTCAGAATGACAATTCCACTTTAGAAACATTCATTTATGCATATTATTGGACAACATAGTTTATTTTGATTCTGTATGCAGTTACTGTGAAAACAGCCACGTGTTCATATTGTCTCATTATGTGTTTTTCTGGCTCTGAAAGCGTTAATTTTGACGGTCTAATGCAGCAAATGTCACTATTTAAGATTCAGCTGTGGTGATGTATCAAACTATGTTAGAATAACAATTCCACTTTAGAAACATTCACTTGTGCATAGTGTTGAAGGACAACATAGTTTATTTTGATTCCGTATGCATTTACTGTGAAAAAAGGAACATGTGTTCATATTGTCTTATGTGTTTTTCTCGCTCTGAAGCGTCAATTTTGACGGTCTAATGCAGCGAAAGTCACCATTTAAGATTCAGCTGTAGTGATGTATCAAACTATGTCAGAATGACAATTCCACTTTAGAAACATTCAATTGTGCATAGTGTTGAAGGACAACATAATTTATTTTGATTCCGTATGCATTTACTGTGAAAAAAGGAACATGTGTTCATATTGTCTTATTATGTGTTTTTGTCGCTCTGAAGCGTCAATTTTGACGGTCTAATGCAGCGAAAGTCACCATTTAAGATTCAGCTGTAGTGATGTATCAAACTATGTCAGAATGACAATTCCACTTTAGAAACATTCAATTGTGCATAGTATTGAAGGACAACATAATTTATTTTGATTCCGTATGCATTTACTGTGAAAAAAGAAACATGTGTTCAAATTATCTTATTATGTGTTTTTCTCGCTCTGAAGCGTCAATTTTGACGGTCTAATGCAGCGAAAGTCACTATTTAAGATTCAGCTGTAGTGATGTATCAAACTATGTCAGAATGACAATTCCACTTTAGAAACATTCAATTGTGCATAGTGTTGAAGGACAACATAATTTATTTTGATTCCGTATGCATTTACTGTGAAAAAAGGTACATGTGTTCATATTATCTTATTATGTGTTTTTCTAGCTCTGAAGCGTCAATTTTGACAGCCTAATGCAGCGAAAGTCACTATTTAAGATTCAGCTGTGGTGATGTATCAAACTATGTCAGAATGACAATTCCACTTTAGAAACATTCATTTATGCATATTATTGGACAACATAGTTTATTTTGATTCTGTATGCAGTTACTGTGAAAACAGCCACGTGTTCATATTGTCTCATTATGTGTTTTTCTGGCTCTGAAAGCGTCAATTTTGACGGTCTAATGCAGCGAATGTCACTATTTAAGATTCAGCTGTGGTGATGTATCAAACTATGTCAGAATGACAATTCCACTTTAGAAACATTCATTTATGCATATTATTGGACAACATAGTTTATTTTGATTCTGTATGCAGTTACTGTGAAAACAGCCACGTGTTCATATTGTCTCATTATGTGTTTTTCTGGCTCTGAAAGCGTTAATTTTGACGGTCTAATGCAGCGAATGTCACTATTTAAGATTCAGCTGTGGTGATGTATCAAACTATGTTAGAATAACAATTCCACTTTAGAAACATTCACTTGTGCATAGTGTTGAAGGACAACATAGTTTATTTTGATTCCGTATGCATTTACTGTGAAAAAAGGAACATGTGTTCATATTGCTCTTTATGTGCATTTCTCCCCCTGAAAGCGTCAATTTTGAGTGTCTAATGTAACGAATGTCACTATTTAAGATTCAGCTGTAGTGATGTATCAAACTATGTCAGAATGACAATTCCACTTTAGAAACATTCAATTGTGCATAGTGTTGAAGGACGACATAATTTATTTTGATTCCGTATGCATTTACTGTGAAAAAAGGAACATGTGTTCATATTGTCTCATTATGTGTTTTTCTCGCTCTGAAGCGTCAATTTTGACGGTCTAATGCAGCGAAAGTCACTATTTAAGATTCAGCTGTAGTGATGTATCAAACTATGTCAGAATGACAATTCCACTTTAGAAACATTCAATTGTGCATAGTATTGAAGGACAACATAGTTTATTTTGATTCCGTATGCATTTACTGTGAAAAAAGGAACATGTGTTCATATTATCTCTTTATGTGCATTTCTCCCCCTGAAAGCGTCAATTTTGAGTGTCTAATGTAACGAATGTCACTATTTAAGATTCAGCTGTAGTGATGTATCAAACTATGTCAGAATGACAATTCCACTTTAGAAACATTCAATTGTGCATAGTATTGAAGGACAACATAATTTATTTTGATTCTGTAGGCAGTTACTGTGAAAACAGCCACGTGTTCATATTACTGTTTATGTGCTTTTCTCGCTCTGAAGCGTCAATTTTGACGGTCTAATGCAGCGAATGTCACTATTTAAGATTCAGCTGTAGTGATGTATCAAACTATGTCAGAATGACAATTCCACTTTAGAAACATTCAATTGTGCATAGTATTGAAGGACAACATAATTTATTTTGATTCCGTATGCATTTACTGTGAAAAAAGGAACATGTGTTCATATTATCTTATTATGTGTTTTTCTCGCTTTGAAGCGTCAATTTTGACGGTCTAATGCAGCGAAAGCCACTATTTAAGATTCAGCTGTAGTGATGTATCAAACTATGTCAGAATGACAATTCCACTTTAGAAACATTCAATTGTGCATAGTATTGAAGGACAACATAATTTATTTTGATTCCGCATGCATTTACTGTGAAAAAAGGAACATGTGTTCATATTACTGTTTATGTGCTTTTCACGCTCTGTAGCGTCAATTTTGACGGTCTAATGCAGCGAAAGTCACTATTTAAGATTCAGCTGTAGTGATGTATCAAACTATGTCAGAATGACAATTCCACTTTAGAAACATTCAATTGTGCATAGTGTTGAAGGACAACATAATTTATTTTGATTCTGTAGGCAGTTACTGTGAAAACAGCCACGTGTTCATATTACTGTTTATGTGCTTTTCACGCTCTGTAGCGTCAATTTTGACGGTCTAATGCAGCGAAAGTCACTATTTAAGATTCAGCTGTGGTGATGTATCAAACCATGTCAGAATGACAATTCCACTTTAGAAACATTCAATTGTGCATAGTATTGAAGGACAACATAATTTATTTTGATTCCGTATGCATTTACTGTGAAAAAAGGAACATGTGTTCATATTGTCTCATTATGTGTTTTTCTCGCTCTGAAGCGTCAATTTTGACGGTCTAATGCAGCGAAAGTCACTATTTAAGATTCAGCTGTAGTGATGTATCAAACTATGTCAGAATGACAATTCCACTTTAGAAACATTCAATTGTGCATAGTGTTGAAGGACAACATAATTTATTTTGATTCCGTATGCATTTACTGTGAAAAAAGGTACATGTGTTCATATTATCTTATTATGTGTTTTTCTAGCTCTGAAGCGTCAATTTTGACAGCCTAATGCAGCGAAAGTCACTATTTAAGATTCAGCTGTGGTGATGTATCAAACTATGTCAGAATGACAATTCCACTTTAGAAACATTCATTTATGCATATTATTGGACAACATAGTTTATTTTGATTCTGTATGCAGTTACTGTGAAAACAGCCACGTGTTCATATTGTCTCATTATGTGTTTTTCTGGCTCTGAAAGCGTCAATTTTGACGGTCTAATGCAGCGAATGTCACTATTTAAGATTCAGCTGTGGTGATGTATCAAACTATGTCAGAATGACAATTCCACTTTAGAAACATTCATTTATGCATATTATTGGACAACATAGTTTATTTTGATTCTGTATGCAGTTACTGTGAAAACAGCCACGTGTTCATATTGTCTCATTATGTGTTTTTCTGGCTCTGAAAGCGTTAATTTTGACGGTCTAATGCAGCGAATGTCACTATTTAAGATTCAGCTGTGGTGATGTATCAAACTATGTTAGAATAACAATTCCACTTTAGAAACATTCACTTGTGCATAGTGTTGAAGGACAACATAGTTTATTTTGATTCCGTATGCATTTACTGTGAAAAAAGGAACATGTGTTCATATTGCTCTTTATGTGCATTTCTCCCCCTGAAAGCGTCAATTTTGAGTGTCTAATGTAACGAATGTCACTATTTAAGATTCAGCTGTAGTGATGTATCAAACTATGTCAGAATGACAATTCCACTTTAGAAACATTCAATTGTGCATAGTGTTGAAGGACGACATAATTTATTTTGATTCCGTATGCATTTACTGTGAAAAAAGGAACATGTGTTCATATTGTCTCATTATGTGTTTTTCTCGCTCTGAAGCGTCAATTTTGACGGTCTAATGCAGCGAAAGTCACTATTTAAGATTCAGCTGTAGTGATGTATCAAACTATGTCAGAATGACAATTCCACTTTAGAAACATTCAATTGTGCATAGTATTGAAGGACAACATAGTTTATTTTGATTCCGTATGCATTTACTGTGAAAAAAGGAACATGTGTTCATATTATCTCTTTATGTGCATTTCTCCCCCTGAAAGCGTCAATTTTGAGTGTCTAATGTAACGAATGTCACTATTTAAGATTCAGCTGTAGTGATGTATCAAACTATGTCAGAATGACAATTCCACTTTAGAAACATTCAATTGTGCATAGTATTGAAGGACAACATAATTTATTTTGATTCTGTAGGCAGTTACTGTGAAAACAGCCACGTGTTCATATTACTGTTTATGTGCTTTTCTCGCTCTGAAGCGTCAATTTTGACGGTCTAATGCAGCGAAAGTCACTATTTAAGATTCAGCTGTAGTGATGTATCAAACTATGTCAGAATGACAATTCCACTTTAGAAACATTCAATTGTGCATAGTATTGAAGGACAACATAATTTATTTTGATTCCGTATGCATTTACTGTGAAAAAAGGAACATCCATCCATCCATCCATTATCTATACCGCCTATCCCTTTCGGGGTTGCGGGAAAAAGGAACATGTGTTCATATTATCTTATTATGTGTTTTTCTCGCTTTGAAGCGTCAATTTTGACGGTCTAATGCAGCGAAAGCCACTATTTAAGATTCAGCTGTAGTGATGTATCAAACTATGTCAGAATGACAATTCCACTTTAGAAACATTCAATTGTGCATAGTATTGAAGGACAACATAATTTATTTTGATTCCGCATGCATTTACTGTGAAAAAAGGAACATGTGTTCATATTACTGTTTATGTGCTTTTCACGCTCTGTAGCGTCAATTTTGACGGTCTAATGCAGCGAAAGTCACTATTTAAGATTCAGCTGTAGTGATGTATCAAACTATGTCAGAATGACAATTCCACTTTAGAAACATTCAATTGTGCATAGTGTTGAAGGACAACATAATTTATTTTGATTCTGTAGGCAGTTACTGTGAAAACAGCCACGTGTTCATATTACTGTTTATGTGCTTTTCACGCTCTGTAGCGTCAATTTTGACGGTCTAATGCAGCGAAAGTCACTATTTAAGATTCAGCTGTGGTGATGTATCAAACCATGTCAGAATGACAATTCCACTTTAGAAACATTCAATTGTGCATAGTATTGAAGGACAACATAATTTATTTTGATTCCGTATGCATTTACTGTGAAAAAAGGAACATGTGTTCATATTGTCTCATTATGTGTTTTTCTCGCTCTGAAGCGTCAATTTTGACGGTCTAATGCAGCGAAAGTCACTATTTAAGATTCAGCTGTAGTGATGTATCAAACTATGTCAGAATGACAATTCCACTTTAGAAACATTCAATTGTGCATAGTGTTGAAGGACAACATAATTTATTTTGATTCCGTATGCATTTACTGTGAAAAAAGGTACATGTGTTCATATTATCTTATTATGTGTTTTTCTAGCTCTGAAGCGTCAATTTTGACAGCCTAATGCAGCGAAAGTCACTATTTAAGATTCAGCTGTGGTGATGTATCAAACTATGTCAGAATGACAATTCCACTTTAGAAACATTCATTTATGCATATTATTGGACAACATAGTTTATTTTGATTCTGTATGCAGTTACTGTGAAAACAGCCACGTGTTCATATTGTCTCATTATGTGTTTTTCTGGCTCTGAAAGCGTCAATTTTGACGGTCTAATGCAGCGAATGTCACTATTTAAGATTCAGCTGTGGTGATGTATCAAACTATGTCAGAATGACAATTCCACTTTAGAAACATTCATTTATGCATATTATTGGACAACATAGTTTATTTTGATTCTGTATGCAGTTACTGTGAAAACAGCCACGTGTTCATATTGTCTCATTATGTGTTTTTCTGGCTCTGAAAGCGTTCATTTTGACGGTCTAATGCAGCGAATGTCACTATTTAAGATTCAGCTGTGGTGATGTATCAAACTATGTTAGAATAACAATTCCACTTTAGAAACATTCACTTGTGCATAGTGTTGAAGGACAACATAGTTTATTTTGATTCCGTATGCATTTACTGTGAAAAAAGGAACATGTGTTCATATTGCTCTTTATGTGCATTTCTCCCCCTGAAAGCGTCAATTTTGAGTGTCTAATGTAACGAATGTCACTATTTAAGATTCAGCTGTAGTGATGTATCAAACTATGTCAGAATGACAATTCCACTTTAGAAACATTCAATTGTGCATAGTGTTGATGGACAACATAATTTATTTTGATTCCGTATGCATTTACTGTGAAAAAAGGAACATGTGTTCATATTGTCTCATTATGTGTTTTTCTCGCTCTGAAGCGTCAATTTTGACGGTCTAATGCAGCGAAAGTCACTATTTAAGATTCAGCTGTAGTGATGTATCAAACTATGTCAGAATGACAATTCCACTTTAGAAACATTCAATTGTGCATAGTATTGAAGGACAACATAGTTTATTTTGATTCCGTATGCATTTACTGTGAAAAAAGGAACATGTGTTCATATTATCTCTTTATGTGCATTTCTCCCCCTGAAAGCGTCAATTTTGAGTGTCTAATGTAACGAATGTCACTATTTAAGATTCAGCTGTAGTGATGTATCAAACTATGTCAGAATGACAATTCCACTTTAGAAACATTCAATTGTGCATAGTATTGAAGGACAACATAATTTATTTTGATTCTGTAGGCAGTTACTGTGAAAACAGCCACGTGTTCATATTACTGTTTATGTGCTTTTCTCGCTCTGAAGCGTCAATTTTGACGGTCTAATGCAGCGAAAGTCACTATTTAAGATTCAGCTGTAGTGATGTATCAAACTATGTCAGAATGACAATTCCACTTTAGAAACATTCAATTGTGCATAGTATTGAAGGACAACATAATTTATTTTGATTCCGTATGCATTTACTGTGAAAAAAGGAACATGTGTTCATATTATCTTATTATGTGTTTTTCTCGCTTTGAAGCGTCAATTTTGACGGTCTAATGCAGCGAAAGCCACTATTTAAGATTCAGCTGTAGTGATGTATCAAACTATGTCAGAATGACAATTCCACTTTAGAAACATTCAATTGTGCATAGTATTGAAGGACAACATAATTTATTTTGATTCCGCATGCATTTACTGTGAAAAAAGGAACATGTGTTCATATTACTGTTTATGTGCTTTTCACGCTCTGTAGCGTCAATTTTGACGGTCTAATGCAGCGAAAGTCACTATTTAAGATTCAGCTGTAGTGATGTATCAAACTATGTCAGAATGACAATTCCACTTTAGAAACATTCAATTGTGCATAGTGTTGAAGGACAACATAATTTATTTTGATTCTGTAGGCAGTTACTGTGAAAACAGCCACGTGTTCATATTACTGTTTATGTGCTGTTCACGCTCTGTAGCGTCAATTTTGACGGTCTAATGCAGCGAAAGTCACTATTTAAGATTCAGCTGTAGTGATGTATCAAACTATGTCAGAATGACAATTCCACTTTAGAAACATTCAATTGTGCATAGTGTTGAAGGACAACATAATTTATTTTGATTCTGTAGGCAGTTACTGTGAAAACAGCCACGTGTTCATATTACTGTTTATGTGCTTTTCACGCTCTGTAGCGTCAATTTTGACGGTCTAATGCAGCGAAAGTCACTATTTAAGATTCAGCTGTGGTGATGTATCAAACCATGTCAGAATGACAATTCCACTTTAGAAACATTCAATTGTGCATAGTATTGAAGGACAACATAATTTATTTTGATTCCGTATGCATTTACTGTGAAAAAAGGAACATGTGTTCATATTGTCTCATTATGTGTTTTTCTCGCTCTGAAGCGTCAATTTTGACGGTCTAATGCAGCGAAAGTCACTATTTAAGATTCAGCTGTAGTGATGTATCAAACTATGTCAGAATGACAATTCCACTTTAGAAACATTCAATTGTGCATAGTATTGAAGGACAACATAGTTTATTTTGATTCCGTATGCATTTACTGTGAAAAAAGGAACATGTGTTCATATTATCTCTTTATGTGCATTTCTCCCCCTGAAAGCGTCAATTTTGAGTGTCTAATGTAACGAATGTCACTATTTAAGATTCAGCTGTAGTGATGTATCAAACTATGTCAGAATGACAATTCCACTTTAGAAACATTCAATTGTGCATAGTATTGAAGGACAACATAATTTATTTTGATTCTGTAGGCAGTTACTGTGAAAACAGCCACGTGTTCATATTACTGTTTATGTGCTTTTCTCGCTCTGAAGCGTCAATTTTGACGGTCTAATGCAGCGAAAGTCACTATTTAAGATTCAGCTGTAGTGATGTATCAAACTATGTCAGAATGACAATTCCACTTTAGAAACATTCAATTGTGCATAGTATTGAAGGACAACATAATTTATTTTGATTCCGTATGCATTTACTGTGAAAAAAGGAACATGTGTTCATATTATCTTATTATGTGTTTTTCTCGCTTTGAAGCGTCAATTTTGACGGTCTAATGCAGCGAAAGCCACTATTTAAGATTCAGCTGTAGTGATGTATCAAACTATGTCAGAATGACAATTCCACTTTAGAAACATTCAATTGTGCATAGTATTGAAGGACAACATAATTTATTTTGATTCCGCATGCATTTACTGTGAAAAAAGGAACATGTGTTCATATTACTGTTTATGTGCTTTTCACGCTCTGTAGCGTCAATTTTGACGGTCTAATGCAGCGAAAGTCACTATTTAAGATTCAGCTGTAGTGATGTATCAAACTATGTCAGAATGACAATTCCACTTTAGAAACATTCAATTGTGCATAGTGTTGAAGGACAACATAATTTATTTTGATTCTGTAGGCAGTTACTGTGAAAACAGCCACGTGTTCATATTACTGTTTATGTGCTGTTCACGCTCTGTAGCGTCAATTTTGACGGTCTAATGCAGCGAAAGTCACTATTTAAGATTCAGCTGTAGTGATGTATCAAACTATGTCAGAATGACAATTCCACTTTAGAAACATTCAATTGTGCATAGTGTTGAAGGACAACATAATTTATTTTGATTCTGTAGGCAGTTACTGTGAAAACAGCCACGTGTTCATATTACTGTTTATGTGCTTTTCACGCTCTGTAGCGTCAATTTTGACGGTCTAATGCAGCGAAAGTCACTATTTAAGATTCAGCTGTGGTGATGTATCAAACCATGTCAGAATGACAATTCCACTTTAGAAACATTCAATTGTGCATAGTATTGAAGGACAACATAATTTATTTTGATTCCGTATGCATTTACTGTGAAAAAAGGAACATGTGTTCATATTGTCTCATTATGTGTTTTTCTCGCTCTGAAGCGTCAATTTTGACGGTCTAATGCAGCGAAAGTCACTATTTAAGATTCAGCTGTAGTGATGTATCAAACTATGTCAGAATGACAATTCCACTTTAGAAACATTCAATTGTGCATAGTATTGAAGGACAACATAGTTTATTTTGATTCCGTATGCATTTACTGTGAAAAAAGGAACATGTGTTCATATTATCTCTTTATGTGCATTTCTCCCCCTGAAAGCGTCAATTTTGAGTGTCTAATGTAACGAATGTCACTATTTAAGATTCAGCTGTAGTGATGTATCAAACTATGTCAGAATGACAATTCCACTTTAGAAACATTCAATTGTGCATAGTATTGAAGGACAACATAATTTATTTTGATTCTGTAGGCAGTTACTGTGAAAACAGCCACGTGTTCATATTACTGTTTATGTGCTTTTCTCGCTCTGAAGCGTCAATTTTGACGGTCTAATGCAGCGAAAGTCACTATTTAAGATTCAGCTGTAGTGATGTATCAAACTATGTCAGAATGACAATTCCACTTTAGAAACATTCAATTGTGCATAGTATTGAAGGACAACATAATTTATTTTGATTCCGTATGCATTTACTGTGAAAAAAGGAACATGTGTTCATATTATCTTATTATGTGTTTTTCTCGCTTTGAAGCGTCAATTTTGACGGTCTAATGCAGCGAAAGCCACTATTTAAGATTCAGCTGTAGTGATGTATCAAACTATGTCAGAATGACAATTCCACTTTAGAAACATTCAATTGTGCATAGTATTGAAGGACAACATAATTTATTTTGATTCCGCATGCATTTACTGTGAAAAAAGGAACATGTGTTCATATTACTGTTTATGTGCTTTTCACGCTCTGTAGCGTCAATTTTGACGGTCTAATGCAGCGAAAGTCACTATTTAAGATTCAGCTGTAGTGATGTATCAAACTATGTCAGAATGACAATTCCACTTTAGAAACATTCAATTGTGCATAGTGTTGAAGGACAACATAATTTATTTTGATTCTGTAGGCAGTTACTGTGAAAACAGCCACGTGTTCATATTACTGTTTATGTGCTGTTCACGCTCTGTAGCGTCAATTTTGACGGTCTAATGCAGCGAAAGTCACTATTTAAGATTCAGCTGTGGTGATGTATCAAACCATGTCAGAATGACAATTCCACTTTAGAAACATTCAATTGTGCATAGTATTGAAGGACAACATAATTTATTTTGATTCCGTATGCATTTACTGTGAAAAAAGGAACATGTGTTCATATTGTCTCATTATGTGTTTTTCTCGCTCTGAAGCGTCAATTTTGACGGTCTAATGCAGCGAAAGTCACTATTTAAGATTCAGCTGTAGTGATGTATCAAACTATGTCAGAATGACAATTCCACTTTAGAAACATTCACTTGTGCATAGTGTTGAAGGACAACATAGTTTATTTTGATTCCGTATGCATTTACTGTGAAAAAAGGAACATGTGTTCATATTGCTCTTTATGTGCATTTCTCCCCCTGAAAGCGTCAATTTTGACGGTCTAATGCAGCGAAAGTCACCATTTAAGATTCAGCTGTAGTGATGTATCAAACTATGTCAGAATGACAATTCCACTTTAGAAACATCCAATTGTGCATAGTATTGAAGGACAACATAATTTATTTTGATTCCGTATGCATTTACTGTGAAAAAAGAAACGTGTTCATATTATCTTATTATGCGTTTTTCTCGCTCTGAAGCGTCAATTTTGACGGTCTAATGCAGCGAAAGTCACTATTTAAGATTCAGCTGTAGTGATGTATCAAACTATGTCAGAATGACAATTCCACTTTAGAAACATTCAATTGTGCATAGTGTTGAAGGACAACATAATTTATTTTGATTCCGTATGCATTTACTGTGAAAAAAGGAACATGTGTTCATATTATCTTATTATGTGTTTTTCTCGCTCTGAAGCGTCAATTTTGACAGCCTAATGCAGCGAAAGTCACTATTTAAGATTCAGCTGTGGTGATGTATCAAACTATGTCAGAATGACAATTCCACTTTGGAAACATTCATTTATGCATATTATTGGACAACATAGTTTATTTTGATTCTGTATGCAGTTACTGTGAAAACAGCCACGTGTTCATATTGTCTCATTATGTGTTTTTCTGGCTCTGAAAGCGTTAATTTTGACGGTCTAATGCAGCGAATGTCACTATTTAAGATTCAGCTGTGGTGATGTATCAAACTATGTTAGAATAACAATTCCACTTTAGAAACATTTACTTGTGCATAGTGTTGAAGGACAACATAGTTTATTTTGATTCCGTATGCATTTACTGTGAAAAAATGAACATGTGTTCATATTGCTCTTTATGTGCATTTCTCCCCCTGAAAGCGTCAATTTTGACGGTCTAATGTAACGAATGTCATTATTTAAGATTCAGCTGTAGTGATGTATCAAACTATGTCAGAATGACAATTCCACTTTAGAAACTTTCAATTCTGCATAGTGTTGATGGACAACATAATTTATTTTGATTCCGTATGCATTTACTGTGAAAAAAGGAACATGTGTTCATATTATCTTATTATGTGTTTTTCTCGCTTTGAAGCGTCAATTTTGACGGTCTAATGCAGCGAAAGTCACTATTTAAGATTCAGCTGTAGTGATGTATCAAACTATGTCAGAATGACAATTCCACTTTAGAAACATTCAATTGTGCATAGTATTGAAGGACAACATAATTTATTTTGATTCCGCATGCATTTACTGTGAAAAAAGGAACATGTGTTCATATTACTGTTTATGTGCTTTTCACGCTCTGTAGCGTCAATTTTGACGGTCTAATGCAGCGAAAGTCACTATTTAAGATTCAGCTGTAGTGATGTATCAAACTATGTCAGAATGACAATTCCACTTTAGAAACATTCAATTGTGCATAGTGTTGAAGGACAACATAATTTATTTTGATTCTGTAGGCAGTTACTGTGAAAACAGCCACGTGTTCATATTACTGTTTATGTGCTTTTCACGCTCTGTAGCGTCAATTTTGACGGTCTAATGCAGCGAAAGTCACTATTTAAGATTCAGCTGTGGTGATGTATCAAACCATGTCAGAATGACAATTCCACTTTGGAAACATTCAATTGTGCATAGTATTGAAGGACAACATAGTTTATTTTGATTCCGTATGCATTTACTGTGAAAAAAGGAACATGTGTTCATATTATCTCTTTATGTGCATTTCTCCCCCTGAAAGCGTCAATTTTGAGTGTCTAATGTAACGAATGTCACTATTTAAGATTCAGCTGTAGTGATGTATCAAACTATGTCAGAATGACAATTCCACTTTAGAAACATTCAATTGTGCATAGTATTGAAGGACAACATAATTTATTTTGATTCTGTAGGCAGTTACTGTGAAAACAGCCACGTGTTCATATTACTGTTTATGTGCTTTTCTCGCTCTGAAGCGTCAATTTTGACGGTCTAATGCAGCGAAAGCCACTATTTAAGATTCAGCTGTAGTGATGTATCAAACTATGTCAGAATGACAATTCCACTTTAGAAACATTCAATTGTGCATAGTATTGAAGGACAACATAATTTATTTTGATTCCGCATGCATTTACTGTGAAAAAAGGAACATGTGTTCATATTACTGTTTATGTGCTTTTCACGCTCTGTAGCGTCAATTTTGACGGTCTAATGCAGCGAAAGTCACTATTTAAGATTCAGCTGTAGTGATGTATCAAACTATGTCAGAATGACAATTCCACTTTAGAAACATTCAATTGTGCATAGTGTTGAAGGACAACATAATTTATTTTGATTCTGTAGGCAGTTACTGTGAAAACAGCCACGTGTTCATATTACTGTTTATGTGCTTTTCACGCTCTGTAGCGTCAATTTTGACGGTCTAATGCAGCGAAAGTCACTATTTAAGATTCAGCTGTGGTGATGTATCAAACCATGTCAGAATGACAATTCCACTTTAGAAACATTCAATTGTGCATAGTATTGAAGGACAACATAATTTATTTTGATTCCGTATGCATTTACTGTGAAAAAGGGAACATGTGTTCATATTGTCTCATTATGTGTTTTTCTCGCTCTGAAGCGTCAATTTTGACGGTCTAATGCAGCGAAAGTCACTATTTAAGATTCAGCTGTAGTGATGTATCAAACCATGTCAGAATGACAATTCCACTTTAGAAACATTCAATTGTGCATAGTATTGAAGGACAACATAATTTATTTTGATTCCGTATGCATTTACTGTGAAAAAAGGAACATGTGTTCATATTGTCTCATTATGTGTTTTTCTCGCTCTGAAGCGTCAATTTTGACGGTCTAATGCAGCGAAAGTCACTATTTAAGATTCAGCTGTAGTGATGTATCAAACTATGTCAGAATGACAATTCCACTTTAGAAACATTCACTTGTGCATAGTGTTGAAGGACAACATAGTTTATTTTGATTCCGTATGCATTTACTGTGAAAAAAGGAACATGTGTTCATATTGCTCTTTATGTGCATTTCTCCCCCTGAAAGCGTCAATTTTGACGGTCTAATGCAGCGAAAGTCACCATTTAAGATTCAGCTGTAGTGATGTATCAAACTATGTCAGAATGACAATTCCACTTTAGAAACATCCAATTGTGCATAGTATTGAAGGACAACATAATTTATTTTGATTCCGTATGCATTTACTGTGAAAAAAGAAACGTGTTCATATTATCTTATTATGCGTTTTTCTCGCTCTGAAGCGTCAATTTTGACGGTCTAATGCAGCGAAAGTCACTATTTAAGATTCAGCTGTAGTGATGTATCAAACTATGTCAGAATGACAATTCCACTTTAGAAACATTCAATTGTGCATAGTGTTGAAGGACAACATAATTTATTTTGATTCCGTATGCATTTACCGTGAAAAAAGGAACATGTGTTCATATTATCTTATTATGTGTTTTTCTCGCTCTGAAGCGTCAATTTTGACAGCCTAATGCAGCGAAAGTCACTATTTAAGATTCAGCTGTGGTGATGTATCAAACTATGTCAGAATGACAATTCCACTTTAGAAACATTCATTTATGCATATTATTGGACAACATAGTTTATTTTGATTCTGTATGCAGTTACTGTGAAAACAGCCACGTGTTCATATTGTCTCATTATGTGTTTTTCTGGCTCTGAAAGCGTTAATTTTGACGGTCTAATGCAGCAAATGTCACTATTTAAGATTCAGCTGTGGTGATGTATCAAACTATGTTAGAATAACAATTCCACTTTAGAAACATTCACTTGTGCATAGTGTTGAAGGACAACATAGTTTATTTTGATTCCGTATGCATTTACTGTGAAAAAAGGAACATGTGTTCATATTGTCTTATGTGTTTTTCTCGCTCTGAAGCGTCAATTTTGACGGTCTAATGCAGCGAAAGTCACCATTTAAGATTCAGCTGTAGTGATGTATCAAACTATGTCAGAATGACAATTCCACTTTAGAAACATTCAATTGTGCATAGTGTTGAAGGACAACATAATTTATTTTGATTCCGTATGCATTTACTGTGAAAAAAGGAACATGTGTTCATATTGTCTTATTATGTGTTTTTCTCGCTCTGAAGCGTCAATTTTGACGGTCTAATGCAGCGAAAGTCACCATTTAAGATTCAGCTGTAGTGATGTATCAAACTATGTCAGAATGACAATTCCACTTTAGAAACATTCAATTGTGCATAGTATTGAAGGACAACATAATTTATTTTGATTCTGTAGGCAGTTACTGTGAAAACAGCCACGTGTTCATATTACTGTTTATGTGCTTTTCTCGCTCTGAAGCGTCAATTTTGACGGTCTAATGCAGCGAAAGTCACTATTTAAGATTCAGCTGTAGTGATGTATCAAACTATGTCAGAATGACAATTCCACTTTAGAAACATTCAATTGTGCATAGTATTGAAGGACAACATAATTTATTTTGATTCCGTATGCATTTACTGTGAAAAAAGGAACATGTGTTCATATTATCTTATTATGTGTTTTTCTCGCTTTGAAGCGTCAATTTTGACGGTCTAATGCAGCGAAAGCCACTATTTAAGATTCAGCTGTAGTGATGTATCAAACTATGTCAGAATGACAATTCCACTTTAGAAACATTCACTTGTGCATAGTATTGAAGGACAACATAATTTATTTTGATTCCGCATGCATTTACTGTGAAAAAAGGAACATGTGTTCATATTACTGTTTATGTGCTTTTCACGCTCTGTAGCGTCAATTTTGACGGTCTAATGCAGCGAAAGTCACTATTTAAGATTCAGCTGTAGTGATGTATCAAACTATGTCAGAATGACAATTCCACTTTAGAAACATTCAATTGTGCATAGTGTTGAAGGACAACATAATTTATTTTGATTCTGTAGGCAGTTACTGTGAAAACAGCCACGTGTTCATATTACTGTTTATGTGCTTTTCACGCTCTGTAGCGTCAATTTTGACGGTCTAATGCAGCGAAAGTCACTATTTAAGATTCAGCTGTGGTGATGTATCAAACCATGTCAGAATGACAATTCCACTTTAGAAACATTCAATTGTGCATAGTATTGAAGGACAACATAATTTATTTTGATTCCGTATGCATTTACTGTGAAAAAAGGAACATGTGTTCATATTGTCTCATTATGTGTTTTTCTCGCTCTGAAGCGTCAATTTTGACGGTCTAATGCAGCGAAAGTCACTATTTAAGATTCAGCTGTAGTGATGTATCAAACTATGTCAGAATGACAATTCCACTTTAGAAACATTCACTTGTGCATAGTGTTGAAGGACAACATAGTTTATTTTGATTCCGTATGCATTTACTGTGAAAAAAGGAACATGTGTTCATATTGCTCTTTATGTGCATTTCTCCCCCTGAAAGCGTCAATTTTGACGGTCTAATGCAGCGAAAGTCACCATTTAAGATTCAGCTGTAGTGATGTATCAAACTATGTCAGAATGACAATTCCACTTTAGAAACATTCAATTGTGCATAGTGTTGAAGGACAACATAATTTATTTTGATTCCGTATGCATTTACTGTGAAAAAAGGTACATGTGTTCATATTATCTTATTATGTGTTTTTCTAGCTCTGAAGCGTCAATTTTGACAGCCTAATGCAGCGAAAGTCACTATTTAAGATTCAGCTGTGGTGATGTATCAAACTATGTCAGAATGACAATTCCACTTTAGAAACATTCATTTATGCATATTATTGGACAACATAGTTTATTTTGATTCTGTATGCAGTTACTGTGAAAACAGCCACGTGTTCATATTGTCTCATTATGTGTTTTTCTGGCTCTGAAAGCGTCAATTTTGACGGTCTAATGCAGCGAATGTCACTATTTAAGATTCAGCTGTGGTGATGTATCAAACTATGTCAGAATGACAATTCCACTTTAGAAACATTCATTTATGCATATTATTGGACAACATAGTTTATTTTGATTCTGTATGCAGTTACTGTGAAAACAGCCACGTGTTCATATTGTCTCATTATGTGTTTTTCTGGCTCTGAAAGCGTTAATTTTGACGGTCTAATGCAGCGAATGTCACTATTTAAGATTCAGCTGTGGTGATGTATCAAACTATGTTAGAATAACAATTCCACTTTAGAAACATTCACTTGTGCATAGTGTTGAAGGACAACATAGTTTATTTTGATTCCGTATGCATTTACTGTGAAAAAAGGAACATGTGTTCATATTGCTCTTTATGTGCATTTCTCCCCCTGAAAGCGTCAATTTTGAGTGTCTAATGTAACGAATGTCACTATTTAAGATTCAGCTGTAGTGATGTATCAAACTATGTCAGAATGACAATTCCACTTTAGAAACATTCAATTGTGCATAGTGTTGATGGACAACATAATTTATTTTGATTCCGTATGCATTTACTGTGAAAAAAGGAACATGTGTTCATATTGTCTCATTATGTGTTTTTCTCGCTCTGAAGCGTCAATTTTGACGGTCTAATGCAGCGAAAGTCACTATTTAAGATTCAGCTGTAGTGATGTATCAAACTATGTCAGAATGACAATTCCACTTTAGAAACATTCAATTGTGCATAGTATTGAAGGACAACATAGTTTATTTTGATTCCGTATGCATTTACTGTGAAAAAAGGAACATGTGTTCATATTATCTCTTTATGTGCATTTCTCCCCCTGAAAGCGTCAATTTTGAGTGTCTAATGTAACGAATGTCACTATTTAAGATTCAGCTGTAGTGATGTATCAAACTATGTCAGAATGACAATTCCACTTTAGAAACATTCAATTGTGCATAGTATTGAAGGACAACATAATTTATTTTGATTCTGTAGGCAGTTACTGTGAAAACAGCCACGTGTTCATATTACTGTTTATGTGCTTTTCTCGCTCTGAAGCGTCAATTTTGACGGTCTAATGCAGCGAAAGTCACTATTTAAGATTCAGCTGTAGTGATGTATCAAACTATGTCAGAATGACAATTCCACTTTAGAAACATTCAATTGTGCATAGTATTGAAGGACAACATAATTTATTTTGATTCCGTATGCATTTACTGTGAAAAAAGGAACATGTGTTCATATTATCTTATTATGTGTTTTTCTCGCTTTGAAGCGTCAATTTTGACGGTCTAATGCAGCGAAAGCCACTATTTAAGATTCAGCTGTAGTGATGTATCAAACTATGTCAGAATGACAATTCCACTTTAGAAACATTCAATTGTGCATAGTATTGAAGGACAACATAATTTATTTTGATTCCGCATGCATTTACTGTGAAAAAAGGAACATGTGTTCATATTACTGTTTATGTGCTTTTCACGCTCTGTAGCGTCAATTTTGACGGTCTAATGCAGCGAAAGTCACTATTTAAGATTCAGCTGTAGTGATGTATCAAACTATGTCAGAATGACAATTCCACTTTAGAAACATTCAATTGTGCATAGTGTTGAAGGACAACATAATTTATTTTGATTCTGTAGGCAGTTACTGTGAAAACAGCCACGTGTTCATATTACTGTTTATGTGCTTTTCTCGCTCTGAAGCGTCAATTTTGACGGTCTAATGCAGCGAAAGCCACTATTTAAGATTCAGCTGTAGTGATGTATCAAACTATGTCAGAATGACAATTCCACTTTAGAAACATTCAATTGTGCATAGTATTGAAGGACAACATAATTTATTTTGATTCCGCATGCATTTACTGTGAAAAAAGGAACATGTGTTCATATTACTGTTTATGTGCTTTTCACGCTCTGTAGCGTCAATTTTGACGGTCTAATGCAGCGAAAGTCACTATTTAAGATTCAGCTGTAGTGATGTATCAAACTATGTCAGAATGACAATTCCACTTTAGAAACATTCAATTGTGCATAGTGTTGAAGGACAACATAATTTATTTTGATTCTGTAGGCAGTTACTGTGAAAACAGCCACGTGTTCATATTACTGTTTATGTGCTTTTCACGCTCTGTAGCGTCAATTTTGACGGTCTAATGCAGCGAAAGTCACTATTTAAGATTCAGCTGTGGTGATGTATCAAACCATGTCAGAATGACAATTCCACTTTAGAAACATTCAATTGTGCATAGTATTGAAGGACAACATAATTTATTTTGATTCCGTATGCATTTACTGTGAAAAAAGGAACATGTGTTCATATTGTCTCATTATGTGTTTTTCTCGCTCTGAAGCGTCAATTTTGACGGTCTAATGCAGCGAAAGTCACTATTTAAGATTCAGCTGTAGTGATGTATCAAACCATGTCAGAATGACAATTCCACTTTAGAAACATTCAATTGTGCATAGTATTGAAGGACAACATAATTTATTTTGATTCCGTATGCATTTACTGTGAAAAAAGGAACATGTGTTCATATTGTCTCATTATGTGTTTTTCTCGCTCTGAAGCGTCAATTTTGACGGTCTAATGCAGCGAAAGTCACTATTTAAGATTCAGCTGTAGTGATGTATCAAACTATGTCAGAATGACAATTCCACTTTAGAAACATTCACTTGTGCATAGTGTTGAAGGACAACATAGTTTATTTTGATTCCGTATGCATTTACTGTGAAAAAAGGAACATGTGTTCATATTGCTCTTTATGTGCATTTCTCCCCCTGAAAGCGTCAATTTTGACGGTCTAATGCAGCGAAAGTCACCATTTAAGATTCAGCTGTAGTGATGTATCAAACTATGTCAGAATGACAATTCCACTTTAGAAACATCCAATTGTGCATAGTATTGAAGGACAACATAATTTATTTTGATTCCGTATGCATTTACTGTGAAAAAAGAAACGTGTTCATATTATCTTATTATGCGTTTTTCTCGCTCTGAAGCGTCAATTTTGACGGTCTAATGCAGCGAAAGTCACTATTTAAGATTCAGCTGTAGTGATGTATCAAACTATGTCAGAATGACAATTCCACTTTAGAAACATTCAATTGTGCATAGTGTTGAAGGACAACATAATTTATTTTGATTCCGTATGCATTTACCGTGAAAAAAGGAACATGTGTTCATATTATCTTATTATGTGTTTTTCTCGCTCTGAAGCGTCAATTTTGACAGCCTAATGCAGCGAAAGTCACTATTTAAGATTCAGCTGTGGTGATGTATCAAACTATGTCAGAATGACAATTCCACTTTAGAAACATTCATTTATGCATATTATTGGACAACATAGTTTATTTTGATTCTGTATGCAGTTACTGTGAAAACAGCCACGTGTTCATATTGTCTCATTATGTGTTTTTCTGGCTCTGAAAGCGTTAATTTTGACGGTCTAATGCAGCAAATGTCACTATTTAAGATTCAGCTGTGGTGATGTATCAAACTATGTTAGAATAACAATTCCACTTTAGAAACATTCACTTGTGCATAGTGTTGAAGGACAACATAGTTTATTTTGATTCCGTATGCATTTACTGTGAAAAAAGGAACATGTGTTCATATTGTCTTATGTGTTTTTCTCGCTCTGAAGCGTCAATTTTGACGGTCTAATGCAGCGAAAGTCACCATTTAAGATTCAGCTGTAGTGATGTATCAAACTATGTCAGAATGACAATTCCACTTTAGAAACATTCAATTGTGCATAGTGTTGAAGGACAACATAATTTATTTTGATTCCGTATGCATTTACTGTGAAAAAAGGAACATGTGTTCATATTGTCTTATTATGTGTTTTTCTCGCTCTGAAGCGTCAATTTTGACGGTCTAATGCAGCGAAAGTCACCATTTAAGATTCAGCTGTAGTGATGTATCAAACTATGTCAGAATGACAATTCCACTTTAGAAACATTCAATTGTGCATAGTATTGAAGGACAACATAATTTATTTTGATTCTGTAGGCAGTTACTGTGAAAACAGCCACGTGTTCATATTACTGTTTATGTGCTTTTCTCGCTCTGAAGCGTCAATTTTGACGGTCTAATGCAGCGAAAGTCACTATTTAAGATTCAGCTGTAGTGATGTATCAAACTATGTCAGAATGACAATTCCACTTTAGAAACATTCAATTGTGCATAGTGTTGAAGGACAACATAATTTATTTTGATTCCGTATGCATTTACTGTGAAAAAAGGAACATGTGTTCATATTATCTTATTATGTGTTTTTCTCGCTTTGAAGCGTCAATTTTGACGGTCTAATGCAGCGAAAGCCACTATTTAAGATTCAGCTGTAGTGATGTATCAAACTATGTCAGAATGACAATTCCACTTTAGAAACATTCACTTGTGCATAGTATTGAAGGACAACATAATTTATTTTGATTCCGCATGCATTTACTGTGAAAAAAGGAACATGTGTTCATATTACTGTTTATGTGCTTTTCACGCTCTGTAGCGTCAATTTTGACGGTCTAATGCAGCGAAAGTCACTATTTAAGATTCAGCTGTAGTGATGTATCAAACTATGTCAGAATGACAATTCCACTTTAGAAACATTCAATTGTGCATAGTGTTGAAGGACAACATAATTTATTTTGATTCTGTAGGCAGTTACTGTGAAAACAGCCACGTGTTCATATTACTGTTTATGTGCTTTTCACGCTCTGTAGCGTCAATTTTGACGGTCTAATGCAGCGAAAGTCACTATTTAAGATTCAGCTGTGGTGATGTATCAAACCATGTCAGAATGACAATTCCACTTTAGAAACATTCAATTGTGCATAGTATTGAAGGACAACATAATTTATTTTGATTCCGTATGCATTTACTGTGAAAAAAGGAACATGTGTTCATATTGTCTCATTATGTGTTTTTCTCGCTCTGAAGCGTCAATTTTGACGGTCTAATGCAGCGAAAGTCACTATTTAAGATTCAGCTGTAGTGATGTATCAAACTATGTCAGAATGACAATTCCACTTTAGAAACATTCACTTGTGCATAGTGTTGAAGGACAACATAGTTTATTTTGATTCCGTATGCATTTACTGTGAAAAAAGGAACATGTGTTCATATTGCTCTTTATGTGCATTTCTCCCCCTGAAAGCGTCAATTTTGACGGTCTAATGCAGCGAAAGTCACCATTTAAGATTCAGCTGTAGTGATGTATCAAACTATGTCAGAATGACAATTCCACTTTAGAAACATTCAATTGTGCATAGTGTTGAAGGACAACATAATTTATTTTGATTCCGTATGCATTTACTGTGAAAAAAGGTACATGTGTTCATATTATCTTATTATGTGTTTTTCTAGCTCTGAAGCGTCAATTTTGACAGCCTAATGCAGCGAAAGTCACTATTTAAGATTCAGCTGTGGTGATGTATCAAACTATGTCAGAATGACAATTCCACTTTAGAAACATTCATTTATGCATATTATTGGACAACATAGTTTATTTTGATTCTGTATGCAGTTACTGTGAAAACAGCCACGTGTTCATATTGTCTCATTATGTGTTTTTCTGGCTCTGAAAGCGTCAATTTTGACGGTCTAATGCAGCGAATGTCACTATTTAAGATTCAGCTGTGGTGATGTATCAAACTATGTCAGAATGACAATTCCACTTTAGAAACATTCATTTATGCATATTATTGGACAACATAGTTTATTTTGATTCTGTATGCAGTTACTGTGAAAACAGCCACGTGTTCATATTGTCTCATTATGTGTTTTTCTGGCTCTGAAAGCGTTAATTTTGACGGTCTAATGCAGCGAATGTCACTATTTAAGATTCAGCTGTGGTGATGTATCAAACTATGTTAGAATAACAATTCCACTTTAGAAACATTCACTTGTGCATAGTGTTGAAGGACAACATAGTTTATTTTGATTCCGTATGCATTTACTGTGAAAAAAGGAACATGTGTTCATATTGCTCTTTATGTGCATTTCTCCCCCTGAAAGCGTCAATTTTGAGTGTCTAATGTAACGAATGTCACTATTTAAGATTCAGCTGTAGTGATGTATCAAACTATGTCAGAATGACAATTCCACTTTAGAAACATTCAATTGTGCATAGTATTGAAGGACAACATAGTTTATTTTGATTCCGTATGCATTTACTGTGAAAAAAGGAACATGTGTTCATATTATCTCTTTATGTGCATTTCTCCCCCTGAAAGCGTCAATTTTGAGTGTCTAATGTAACGAATGTCACTATTTAAGATTCAGCTGTAGTGATGTATCAAACTATGTCAGAATGACAATTCCACTTTAGAAACATTCAATTGTGCATAGTATTGAAGGACAACATAATTTATTTTGATTCTGTAGGCAGTTACTGTGAAAACAGCCACGTGTTCATATTACTGTTTATGTGCTTTTCTCGCTCTGAAGCGTCAATTTTGACGGTCTAATGCAGCGAAAGTCACTATTTAAGATTCAGCTGTAGTGATGTATCAAACTATGTCAGAATGACAATTCCACTTTAGAAACATTCAATTGTGCATAGTATTGAAGGACAACATAATTTATTTTGATTCCGTATGCATTTACTGTGAAAAAAGGAACATGTGTTCATATTATCTTATTATGTGTTTTTCTCGCTTTGAAGCGTCAATTTTGACGGTCTAATGCAGCGAAAGCCACTATTTAAGATTCAGCTGTAGTGATGTATCAAACTATGTCAGAATGACAATTCCACTTTAGAAACATTCAATTGTGCATAGTATTGAAGGACAACATAATTTATTTTGATTCCGCATGCATTTACTGTGAAAAAAGGAACATGTGTTCATATTACTGTTTATGTGCTTTTCACGCTCTGTAGCGTCAATTTTGACGGTCTAATGCAGCGAAAGTCACTATTTAAGATTCAGCTGTAGTGATGTATCAAACTATGTCAGAATGACAATTCCACTTTAGAAACATTCAATTGTGCATAGTGTTGAAGGACAACATAATTTATTTTGATTCTGTAGGCAGTTACTGTGAAAACAGCCACGTGTTCATATTACTGTTTATGTGCTTTTCACGCTCTGTAGCGTCAATTTTGACGGTCTAATGCAGCGAAAGTCACTATTTAAGATTCAGCTGTGGTGATGTATCAAACCATGTCAGAATGACAATTCCACTTTAGAAACATTCAATTGTGCATAGTATTGAAGGACAACATAATTTATTTTGATTCCGTATGCATTTACTGTGAAAAAAGGAACATGTGTTCATATTGTCTCATTATGTGTTTTTCTCGCTCTGAAGCGTCAATTTTGACGGTCTAATGCAGCGAAAGTCACTATTTAAGATTCAGCTGTAGTGATGTATCAAACTATGTCAGAATGACAATTCCACTTTAGAAACATTCACTTGTGCATAGTGTTGAAGGACAACATAGTTTATTTTGATTCCGTATGCATTTACTGTGAAAAAAGGAACATGTGTTCATATTGCTCTTTATGTGCATTTCTCCCCCTGAAAGCGTCAATTTTGACGGTCTAATGCAGCGAAAGTCACCATTTAAGATTCAGCTGTAGTGATGTATCAAACTATGTCAGAATGACAATTCCACTTTAGAAACATCCAATTGTGCATAGTATTGAAGGACAACATAATTTATTTTGATTCCGTATGCATTTACTGTGAAAAAAGAAACGTGTTCATATTATCTTATTATGCGTTTTTCTCGCTCTGAAGCGTCAATTTTGACGGTCTAATGCAGCGAAAGTCACTATTTAAGATTCAGCTGTAGTGATGTATCAAACTATGTCAGAATGACAATTCCACTTTAGAAACATTCAATTGTGCATAGTGTTGAAGGACAACATAATTTATTTTGATTCCGTATGCATTTACTGTGAAAAAAGGAACATGTGTTCATATTATCTTATTATGTGTTTTTCTCGCTCTGAAGCGTCAATTTTGACAGCCTAATGCAGCGAAAGTCACTATTTAAGATTCAGCTGTGGTGATGTATCAAACTATGTCAGAATGACAATTCCACTTTGGAAACATTCATTTATGCATATTATTGGACAACATAGTTTATTTTGATTCTGTATGCAGTTACTGTGAAAACAGCCACGTGTTCATATTGTCTCATTATGTGTTTTTCTGGCTCTGAAAGCGTTAATTTTGACGGTCTAATGCAGCGAATGTCACTATTTAAGATTCAGCTGTGGTGATGTATCAAACTATGTTAGAATAACAATTCCACTTTAGAAACATTTACTTGTGCATAGTGTTGAAGGACAACATAGTTTATTTTGATTCCGTATGCATTTACTGTGAAAAAATGAACATGTGTTCATATTGCTCTTTATGTGCATTTCTCCCCCTGAAAGCGTCAATTTTGACGGTCTAATGTAACGAATGTCATTATTTAAGATTCAGCTGTAGTGATGTATCAAACTATGTCAGAATGACAATTCCACTTTAGAAACTTTCAATTCTGCATAGTGTTGATGGACAACATAATTTATTTTGATTCCGTATGCATTTACTGTGAAAAAAGGAACATGTGTTCATATTATCTTATTATGTGTTTTTCTCGCTTTGAAGCGTCAATTTTGACGGTCTAATGCAGCGAAAGTCACTATTTAAGATTCAGCTGTAGTGATGTATCAAACTATGTCAGAATGACAATTCCACTTTAGAAACATTCAATTGTGCATAGTATTGAAGGACAACATAATTTATTTTGATTCCGCATGCATTTACTGTGAAAAAAGGAACATG
The DNA here is from genome assembly GCF_039877785.1 of Chaetodon trifascialis. Classification (NCBI taxonomy): domain Eukaryota; kingdom Metazoa; phylum Chordata; class Actinopteri; order Chaetodontiformes; family Chaetodontidae; genus Chaetodon; species Chaetodon trifascialis. Next base: position 22,043,101 of record NC_092076.1, on the reverse strand, counting down.
TGTTCATATTACTGTTTATGTGCTTTTCACGCTCTGTAGCGTCAATTTTGACGGTCTAATGCAGCGAAAGTCACTATTTAAGATTCAGCTGTAGTGATGTATCAAACTATGTCAGAATGACAATTCCACTTTAGAAACATTCAATTGTGCATAGTGTTGAAGGACAACATAATTTATTTTGATTCTGTAGGCAGTTACTGTGAAAACAGCCACGTGTTCATATTACTGTTTATGTACTTTTCACGCTCTGTAGCGTCAATTTTGACGGTCTAATGCAGCGAAAGTCACTATTTAAGATTCAGCTGTGGTGATGTATCAAACCATGTCAGAATGACAATTCCACTTTGGAAACATTCAATTGTGCATAGTATTGAAGGACAACATAATTTATTTTGATTCCGTATGCATTTACTGTGAAAAAAGGAACATGTGTTCATATTGTCTCATTATGTGTTTTTCTCGCTCTGAAGCGTCAATTTTGACGGTCTAATGCAGCGAAAGTCACTATTTAAGATTCAGCTGTAGTGATGTATCAAACTATGTCAGAATGACAATTCCACTTTAGAAACATTCACTTGTGCATAGTGTTGAAGGACAACATAGTTTATTTTGATTCCGTATGCATTTACTGTGAAAAAAGGAACATGTGTTCATTTTGCTCTTTATGTGCATTTCTCCCCCTGAAAGCGTCAATTTTGACGGTCTAATGCAGCGAAAGTCACCATTTAAGATTCAGCTGTAGTGATGTATCAAACTATGTCAGAATGACAATTCCACTTTAGAAACATCCAATTGTGCATAGTATTGAAGGACAACATAATTTATTTTGATTCCGTATGCATTTACTGTGAAAAAAGAAACGTGTTCATATTATCTTATTATGCGTTTTTCTCGCTCTGAAGCGTCAATTTTGACGGTCTAATGCAGCGAAAGTCACTATTTAAGATTCAGCTGTAGTGATGTATCAAACTATGTCAGAATGACAATTCCACTTTAGAAACATTCAATTGTGCATAGTGTTGAAGGACAACATAATTTATTTTGATTCCGTATGCATTTACTGTGAAAAAAGGAACATGTGTTCATATTATCTTATTATGTGTTTTTCTCGCTCTGAAGCGTCAATTTTGACAGCCTAATGCAGCGAAAGTCACTATTTAAGATTCAGCTGTGGTGATGTATCAAACTATGTCAGAATGACAATTCCACTTTGGAAACATTCATTTATGCATATTATTGGACAACATAGTTTATTTTGATTCTGTATGCAGTTACTGTGAAAACAGCCACGTGTTCATATTGTCTCATTATGTGTTTTTCTGGCTCTGAAAGCGTTAATTTTGACGGTCTAATGCAGCGAATGTCACTATTTAAGATTCAGCTGTGGTGATGTATCAAACTATGTTAGAATAACAATTCCACTTTAGAAACATTTACTTGTGCATAGTGTTGAAGGACAACATAGTTTATTTTGATTCCGTATGCATTTACTGTGAAAAAAGGAACATGTGTTCATATTGCTCTTTATGTGCATTTCTCCCCCTGAAAGCGTCAATTTTGACGGTCTAATGTAACGAATGTCATTATTTAAGATTCAGCTGTAGTGATGTATCAAACTATGTCAGAATGACAATTCCACTTTAGAAACTTTCAATTCTGCATAGTGTTGATGGACAACATAATTTATTTTGATTCCGTATGCATTTACTGTGAAAAAAGGAACATGTGTTCATATTATCTTATTATGTGTTTTTCTCGCTTTGAAGCGTCAATTTTGACGGTCTAATGCAGCGAAAGTCACTATTTAAGATTCAGCTGTGGTGATGTATCAAACTATGTCAGAATGACAATTCCACTTTAGAAACATTCATTTATGCATATTATTGAAGGACAACATAGTTTATTTTGATTCTGTATGCAGTTACTGTGAAAACAGCCACGTGTTCATATTGTCTCATTATGTGTTTTTCTGGCTCTGAAAGCGTTAATTTTGACGGTCTAATGCAGCAAAAGTCACTAATTAAGATTCAGCTGTGGTGATGTATCAAACTATGTTAGAATGACAATTCCACTTTAGAAACATTCATTTATGCATATTATTGAAGGACAACATAATTTATTTTGATTCGGTATGCATTTACTGTGAAAAAAGGAACATGTGTTCAAATGACTATTTATGTGCTTTTCTCGCTCTGTAGCGTCAATTTTGACGGTCTAATGCAGCGAAAGTCACTATTTAAGATTCAGCTGTAGTGATGTATCAAACTATGTCAGAATGACAATTCCACTTTAGAAACATTCAATTGTGCATAGTGTTGAAGGACAACATAATTTATTTTGATTCCGTATGCATTTACTGTGAAAAAAGGAACATGTGTTCATATTGCTCTTTATGTGCATTTGTCCCCCTGAAAGCGTCAATTTTGACGGTCTAATGTAACGAATGTCATTATTTAAGATTCAGCTGTAGTGATGTGTCAAACTATGTTAGAATAACAATTCCACTTTAGAAACATTCAATTGTGCATAGTGTTGAAGGACAACATAGTTTATTTTGATTCCGTATGCATTTACTGTGAAAAAAGGAACATGTGTTCATATTGCTCTTTATGTGCATTTCTCCCCCTGAAAGCGTCAATTTTGACGGTCTAATGCAGCGAAAGTCACTATTTAAGATTCAGCTGTAGTGATGTATCAAACTATGTCAGAATGACAATTCCACTTTAGAAACATTCAATTGTGCATAGTGTTGAAGGACAACATAATTTATTTTGATTCCGTCTGCATTTACTGTGAAAAAAGGAACATGTGTTCATATTATCTTATTATGTGTTTTTCTCGCTTTGAAGCGTCAATTTTGACGGTCTAATGCAGCGAAAGTCACTATTTAAGATTCAGCTGTGGTGATGTATCAAACTATGTCAGAATGACAATTCCACTTTAGAAACATTCAATTGTGCATAGTGTTGAAGGACAACATAGTTTATTTTGATTCCGTATGCATTTACTGTGAAAAAAGGAACATGTGTTCATATTGCTCTTTATGTGCATTTCTCCCCCTGAAAGCGTCAATTTTGACGGTCTAATGCAGCGAAAGTCACTATTTAAGATTCAGCTGTAGTGATGTATCAAACTATGTCAGAATGACAATTCCACTTTAGAAACATTCAATTGTGCATAGTGTTGAAGGACAACATAATTTATTTTGATTCCGTATGCATTTACTGTGAAAAAAGGAACATGTGTTCATATTATCTTATTATGTGTTTTTCTCGCTTTGAAGCGTCAATTTTGACGGTCTAATGCAGCGAAAGTCACTATTTAAGATTCAGCTGTGGTGATGTATCAAACTATGTCAGAATGACAATTCCACTTTAGAAACATTCAATTGTGCATAGTGTTGAAGGACAACATAGTTTATTTTGATTCCGTATGCATTTACTGTGAAAAAAGGAACATGTGTTCATATTACTGTTTATGTGCATTTCTCCCCCTGAAAGCGTCAATTTTGACGGTCTAATGTAACGAATGTCATTATTTAAGATTCAGCTGTGGTGATGTATCAAACCATGTCAGAATGACAATTCCACTTTAGAAACATTCAATTGTGCATAGTGTTGAAGGACAACATAATTTATTTTGATTCCGTATGCATTTACTGTGAAAAATGGAACATGTGTTCATATTGTCTCATTATGTGTTTTTCTCGCTCTGAAGCGTCAATTTTGACGGTCTAATGCAGCGAAAGTCACTATTTAAGATTCAGCTGTAGTGATGTATCAAACTATGTCAGAATGACAATTCCACTTTAGAAACATTCAATTGTGCATAGTATTGAAGGACAACATAGTTTATTTTGATTCCGTATGCATTTACTGTGAAAAAAGGAACATGTGTTCATATTGCTCTTTATGTGCATTTCTCCCCCTGAAAGCGTCAATTTTGACGGTCTAATGTAACGAATGTCATTATTTAAGATTCAGCTGTGGTGATGTATCAAACTATGTCAGAATGACAATTCCACTTTAGAAACATTCAATTGTGCATAGTGTTGAAGGACAACATAGTTTATTTTGATTCCGTATGCATTTACTGTGAAAAAAGGAACATGTGTTCATATTGCTCTTTATGTGCATTTCTCCCCCTGAAAGCGTCAATTTTGACGGTCTAATGCAGCGAAAGTCACCATTTAAGATTCAGCTGTAGTGATGTATCAAACTATGTCAGAATGACAATTCCACTTTAGAAACATCCAATTGTGCATAGTATTGAAGGACAACATAATTTATTTTGATTCCGTATGCATTTACTGTGAAAAAAGAAACGTGTTCATATTATCTTATTATGCGTTTTTCTCGCTCTGAAGCGTCAATTTTGACGGTCTAATGCAGCGAAAGTCACTATTTAAGATTCAGCTGTAGTGATGTATCAAACTATGTCAGAATGACAATTCCACTTTAGAAACTTTCAATTCTGCATAGTGTTGATGGACAACATAATTTATTTTGATTCCGTATGCATTTACTGTGAAAAAAGGAACATGTGTTCATATTATCTTATTATGTGTTTTTCTCGCTTTGAAGCGTCAATTTTGACGGTCTAATGCAGCGAAAGTCACTATTTAAGATTCAGCTGTGGTGATGTATCAAACTATGTCAGAATGACAATTCCACTTTAGAAACATTCATTTATGCATATTATTGAAGGACAACATAGTTTATTTTGATTCTGTATGCAGTTACTGTGAAAACAGCCACGTGTTCATATTGTCTCATTATGTGTTTTTCTGGCTCTGAAAGCGTTAATTTTGACGGTCTAATGCAGCAAAAGTCACTAATTAAGATTCAGCTGTGGTGATGTATCAAACTATGTTAGAATGACAATTCCACTTTAGAAACATTCATTTATGCATATTATTGAAGGACAACATAATTTATTTTGATTCGGTATGCATTTACTGTGAAAAAAGGAACATGTGTTCAAATGACTATTTATGTGCTTTTCTCGCTCTGTAGCGTCAATTTTGACGGTCTAATGCAGCGAAAGTCACTATTTAAGATTCAGCTGTAGTGATGTATCAAACTATGTCAGAATGACAATTCCACTTTAGAAACATTCAATTGTGCATAGTGTTGAAGGACAACATAATTTATTTTGATTCCGTATGCATTTACTGTGAAAAAAGGAACATGTGTTCATATTGCTCTTTATGTGCATTTGTCCCCCTGAAAGCGTCAATTTTGACGGTCTAATGTAACGAATGTCATTATTTAAGATTCAGCTGTAGTGATGTGTCAAACTATGTTAGAATAACAATTCCACTTTAGAAACATTCAATTGTGCATAGTGTTGAAGGACAACATAGTTTATTTTGATTCCGTATGCATTTACTGTGAAAAAAGGAACATGTGTTCATATTGCTCTTTATGTGCATTTCTCCCCCTGAAAGCGTCAATTTTGACGGTCTAATGCAGCGAAAGTCACTATTTAAGATTCAGCTGTAGTGATGTATCAAACTATGTCAGAATGACAATTCCACTTTAGAAACATTCAATTGTGCATAGTGTTGAAGGACAACATAATTTATTTTGATTCCGTCTGCATTTACTGTGAAAAAAGGAACATGTGTTCATATTATCTTATTATGTGTTTTTCTCGCTTTGAAGCGTCAATTTTGACGGTCTAATGCAGCGAAAGTCACTATTTAAGATTCAGCTGTGGTGATGTATCAAACTATGTCAGAATGACAATTCCACTTTAGAAACATTCAATTGTGCATAGTGTTGAAGGACAACATAGTTTATTTTGATTCCGTATGCATTTACTGTGAAAAAAGGAACATGTGTTCATATTACTGTTTATGTGCATTTCTCCCCCTGAAAGCGTCAATTTTGACGGTCTAATGTAACGAATGTCATTATTTAAGATTCAGCTGTGGTGATGTATCAAACCATGTCAGAATGACAATTCCACTTTAGAAACATTCAATTGTGCATAGTGTTGAAGGACAACATAATTTATTTTGATTCCGTATGCATTTACTGTGAAAAAAGGAACATGTGTTCATATTGCTCTTTATGTGCATTTCTCCCCCTGAAAGCGTCAATTTTGACGGTCTAATGCAGCGAAAGTCACCATTTAAGATTCAGCTGTAGTGATGTATCAAACTATGTCAGAATGACAATTCCACTTTAGAAACATCCAATTGTGCATAGTATTGAAGGACAACATAATTTATTTTGATTCCGTATGCATTTACTGTGAAAAAAGAAACGTGTTCATATTATCTTATTATGCGTTTTTCTCGCTCTGAAGCGTCAATTTTGACGGTCTAATGCAGCGAAAGTCACTATTTAAGATTCAGCTGTAGTGATGTATCAAACTATGTCAGAATGACAATTCCACTTTAGAAACATTCAATTGTGCATAGTGTTGAAGGACAACATAATTTATTTTGATTCCGTATGCATTTACTGTGAAAAAAGGAACATGTGTTCATATTATCTTATTATGTGTTTTTCTCGCTCTGAAGCGTCAATTTTGACAGCCTAATGCAGCGAAAGTCACTATTTAAGATTCAGCTGTGGTGATGTATCAAACTATGTCAGAATGACAATTCCACTTTGGAAACATTCATTTATGCATATTATTGGACAACATAGTTTATTTTGATTCTGTATGCAGTTACTGTGAAAACAGCCACGTGTTCATATTGTCTCATTATGTGTTTTTCTGGCTCTGAAAGCGTTAATTTTGACGGTCTAATGCAGCGAATGTCACTATTTAAGATTCAGCTGTGGTGATGTATCAAACTATGTTAGAATAACAATTCCACTTTAGAAACATTTACTTGTGCATAGTGTTGAAGGACAACATAGTTTATTTTGATTCCGTATGCATTTACTGTGAAAAAAGGAACATGTGTTCATATTGCTCTTTATGTGCATTTCTCCCCCTGAAAGCGTCAATTTTGACGGTCTAATGTAACGAATGTCATTATTTAAGATTCAGCTGTAGTGATGTATCAAACTATGTCAGAATGACAATTCCACTTTAGAAACTTTCAATTCTGCATAGTGTTGATGGACAACATAATTTATTTTGATTCCGTATGCATTTACTGTGAAAAAAGGAACATGTGTTCATATTATCTTATTATGTGTTTTTCTCGCTTTGAAGCGTCAATTTTGACGGTCTAATGCAGCGGAAGTCACTATTTAAGATTCAGCTGTGGTGATGTATCAAACTATGTCAGAATGACAATTCCACTTTAGAAACATTCAATTTTGCATAGTGTTGAAGGACAACATAGTTTATTTTGATTCCGTATGCATTTACTGTGAAAAAAGGAACATGTGTTCATATTGCTCTTTATGTGCATTTCCCCCCCTGAAAGCGTCAATTTTGACGGTCTAATGTAACGAATGTCATTATTTAAGATTCAGCTGTGGTGATGTATCAAACTATGTCAGAATGACAATTCCACTTTAGAAACATTCAATTGTGCATAGTGTTGAAGGACAACATAGTTTATTTTGATTCCGTATGCATTTACTGTGAAAAAAGGTACATGTGTTCATATTGCTCTTTATGTGCATTTCTCCCCCTGAAAGCGTCAATTTTGACGGTCTAATGCAGCAAAAGTCACCATTTAAGATTCAGCTGTAGTGATGTATCAAACTATGTCAGAATGACAATTCCACTTTAGAAACATTCAATTGTGCATAGTATTGAAGGACAACATAATTTATTTTGATTCCGTATGCATTTACTGTGAAAAAAGAAACGTGTTCATATTATCTTATTATGCGTTTTTCTCGCTCTGAAGCGTCAATTTTGACGGTCTAATGCAGCGAAAGTCACTATTTAAGATTCAGCTGTAGTGATGTATCAAACTATGTCAGAATGACAATTCCACTTTAGAAACATTCAATTGTGCATAGTGTTGAAGGACAACATAATTTATTTTGATTCCGTATGCATTTACTGTGAAAAAAGGAACATGTGTTCATATTATCTTATTATGTGTTTTTCTCGCTCTGAAGCGTCAATTTTGACAGCCTAATGCAGCGAAAGTCACTATTTAAGATTCAGCTGTAGTAATGAATCAAACTATGTCAGAATGACAATTCCACTTTAGAAACATTCATTTATGCATATTATTGGACAACATAGTTTATTTTGATTCTGTATGCAGTTACTGTGAAAACAGCCACGTGTTCATATTGTCTCATTATGTGTTTTTCTGGCTCTGAAAGCGTTAATTTTGACGGTCTAATGCAGCGAAAGTCACTATTTAAGATTCAGCTGTAGTGATGTATCAAACTATGTCAGAATGACAATTCCACTTTAGAAACATTCAATTGTGCATAGTGTTGAAGGATAACATAATTTATTTTGATTCCGTATGCATTTACTGTGAAAAAAGGAACATGTGTTCATATTATCTTATTATGTGTTTTTCTCGCTTTGAAGCGTCAATTTTGACGGTCTAATGCAGCGAAAGTCACTATTTAAGATTCAGCTGTGGTGATGTATCAAACTATGTCAGAATGACAATTCCACTTTAGAAACATTCATTTATGCATATTATTGAAGGACAACATAGTTTATTTTGATTCTGTATGCAGTTACTGTGAAAACAGCCACGTGTTCATATTGTCTCATTATGTGTTTTTCTGGCTCTGAAAGCGTTAATTTTGACGGTCTAATGCAGCAAAAGTCACTAATTAAGATTCAGCTGTGGTGATGTATCAAACTATGTTAGAATGACAATTCCACTTTAGAAACATTCATTTATGCATATTATTGAAGGACAACATAATTTATTTTGATTCGGTATGCATTTACTGTGAAAAAAGGAACATGTGTTCAAATGACTATTTATGTGCTTTTCTCGCTCTGTAGCGTCAATTTTGACGGTCTAATGCAGCGAAAGTCACTATTTAAGATTCAGCTGTAGTGATGTATCAAACTATGTCAGAATGACAATTCCACTTTAGAAACATTCAATTGTGCATAGTGTTGAAGGACAACATAATTTATTTTGATTCCGTATGCATTTACTGTGAAAAAAGGAACATGTGTTCATATTGCTCTTTATGTGCATTTGTCCCCCTGAAAGCGTCAATTTTGACGGTCTAATGTAACGAATGTCATTATTTAAGATTCAGCTGTAGTGATGTGTCAAACTATGTTAGAATAACAATTCCACTTTAGAAACATTCAATTGTGCATAGTGTTGAAGGACAACATAGTTTATTTTGATTCCGTATGCATTTACTGTGAAAAAAGGAACATGTGTTCATATTGCTCTTTATGTGCATTTCTCCCCCTGAAAGCGTCAATTTTGACGGTCTAATGCAGCGAAAGTCACTATTTAAGATTCAGCTGTAGTGATGTATCAAACTATGTCAGAATGACAATTCCACTTTAGAAACATTCAATTGTGCATAGTGTTGAAGGACAACATAATTTATTTTGATTCCGTCTGCATTTACTGTGAAAAAAGGAACATGTGTTCATATTATCTTATTATGTGTTTTTCTCGCTTTGAAGCGTCAATTTTGACGGTCTAATGCAGCGAAAGTCACTATTTAAGATTCAGCTGTGGTGATGTATCAAACTATGTCAGAATGACAATTCCACTTTAGAAACATTCAATTGTGCATAGTGTTGAAGGACAACATAGTTTATTTTGATTCCGTATGCATTTACTGTGAAAAAAGGAACATGTGTTCATATTACTGTTTATGTGTTTTTCTCGCTCTGAAGCGTCAATTTTGACGGTCTAATGCAGCGAAAGCCACTATTTAAGATTCAGCTGTAGTGATGTATCAAACTATGTCAGAATGACAATAGTGACATTCGCTCAATTAGACTGTCGCTTGTTTTACAGTAACTGCATACGGAATCAAAATAAACTGTGTTGTCCTTCAATAACATGCACAAATGAATGTTTCTAAAGTGGAATTGTAATTCTAACTTAGTTTGATAAATCACCACAGCTGAATCTTAAGTAGTGACATTCGCTGCATTAGACCGTCAAAATTGACGCTTTGAGAGCGAGAGACGTACATAAAGAGCAATATGAACACTTGTTGCTTTGTTCACAGTAAATGCATACGGAATCAAAATAAACTATGTTGTCCTTCAATAATATGCACAATTGAAAGTTTCTAAGGTGGAATTGTCATTCTAACATAGTTTGGTAAATCACCACAGCTGAATCTTAAATAGTGACATTCGCTGCATTAGACCGTCAAAATTGACGCTTTAAGAGCGAGAGAAGTACATAAAGAGCAATATGAACACATGTTGCTTTGGTCACAGTAAATGCATACGGAATCAAAATAAACTATGTTGTCCTTCAATAATATGCATAAATGAATGTCTCTAAAGTGGAATTGTCATTCTAACATAGATTGATACATCACCACAGCTGAATCTTAAATAGTGACATTCGCTGCATTAGACCGTCAAAATTGACGCTTTGAGAGCGAGAGAAGTACATAAAGAGCAATATGAACACTTGTTCCTTTTTTCACAGTAAATGCATACGGAATCAAAATAAACTGTGTTGTCCCTCAATAATATGCACAATTTTATATTTCTAAAGTTGAATTGTCATTCTAACATAGTTTGGTAAATCACCACAGCTGAATCTTAAATAGAGACATTCGCTGCATTAGGCCGTCAAAATTGACGCTTTGAGAGCGAGAGAAGCACATAAAGAGCAATATGAACACTTGTTGCTTTGTTCACAGTAAATGCGTACGGAATTCAAATAAACTATGTTGTCTTTCAAAACTATGCACAATTGAATGTTTCTAAAGTGGAATTGTCATTCTAACATAGTTTTATACAGCTGAATCTTTAATAGTGACATTCGCTGCATTAGACCGTCAAAATTGACACTTTCAGAGCGAGAGAAGCACATAAAGAGCAATTAGAACACCTGTTGCTTTCTTCACAAGAAATGCATACGGAATCAAAATGTTTTTTGATGCTCAGGCATAGCCAGTCTGCTCAGTCTCCCTCCAGTATGAAGAAGTCTGTCCTGCATGAAAGGGTCCACCTTGTGAATTGTGCTATGCCGACTGACATGTTTGATGCCCTTCTGAAAGGTTTCTTTTTCCTCTGGGTAACTGTCACACTTAGCAAATTGAATGATGGCATGTTCTGCAGCCTTTAGCTCATCCAAGGTAAGTCTTGTGTTCATACATTTTGTGCCAATTGACATTTTTTCTTTCTTTTTCCGTGGTTTCTTGTCATCAGAATCAACATTCAACATCCTGTTTTCAGCCTCAGCATCCACGCCACTGCTCTAATGAGTGTACTCCAGTTTCAGTGGTAATGTATGAAGTTGAAGGTTGGGTTCTGACTTGTGGTTGCCATGACGACAGCATCTCTCTTCTCCTCAGCATCTCCATCTTCACATGTTTGGGGTTCAATGTCAGACTTTGGCCATTCAGAATCTTGTTGTCTGAGAAAGTGTGGGCCACTAAGCCATGTGGTGGACTGGGTAAGTGCACTGGCTTTACATCCACGAGATGCACAGTCTGCTGGGTTGAGTTTTGTCTCAATGTGTCTCCACTGTTTGACATTTGTCATTTCTCTAATTGTGTGCACCCTATCGGCCACAAATGTTTTGAATTGTTTGTTTTCATTTCGTATGTATTTTAGCACTGATGTGCTATCGGTCCAGAAGACTGAACTTTCCAGAGTGAGCTGTAACTCTGTTCTAATGAGCTTGTCTATTCGAACTCCGAGCACTGCTGCAGTGAGCTCCAGTCTTGGCATGGTCATCTGCTTGAGGGGTGCTACACGTGACTTCCCCATTACAAAGGAGACGTGCACTTCCTGTTTTGCATTCTCAAGACGCAGGTAGGAGACGCAACCATACCCACTCTCTGAGGCATCACTGAAGTGGTGTAATTGTGCAGATGTTACCTGACCGAAGTGTGTGGGCTTCATGCACCTGGTGACTGCAAGCTCTCCAATGTGTCTCAGTCCAGTCAGCCATTCCTGCCACATCGGCGCATGGTGCACTGTTAGGTTTTTATCCCAGGGATGGTTTTGTTTACACAGGTCCTGCAGGATGTTTTTAGCTGTGAGGACAAATGGGCAGATGAAGCCAAGAGGATCATAGACAGATGCTATTACAGACAGTATACCTCTTCTTGTGCATGGCTGATTCTTTAGGCTCACAGCAAAGGTCAGTTCATCTCTTTCTACAAGCCACTGAATTCCAAGAGTTCTCTCCACAGGCAACTCGCTACTTTCCAAGTCAAGATCTTTCACTTGCTTTGCTCTGTCGGTCCGTGGGATGGACATAAGAACATTTCTGTTATTGGTTATCCATTTATGTAAGCGAAAGCCTCCCATTGCACATGCAGTTTCTAGTTCTTTGTACAATCTCATTGCATCATTCTCAGTTGCCACTGATTTTAAGCAGTCATCGACGTAGAAATTGGACTTAATCGTTTCCATTGCTTCCGCAGAGAAGAGATCTTTGAAGTCGTCTGCTGTCTGTCTGAGTGCGAAACTGGCACAGCTTGGTGAAGATGTTGCACCAAATATGTGCACGGTCATTCTGTACTGTCTGAGTGGCTGACTTGTGTCACCATTTGGCCACCAGAGAAAGCGCAAGAGGTTGACTTGTTTCTCAGCTACCCTCACCTGGTGGAACATGCTTGCTATGTCCGCCATTAATGCAACTGGCTCTTGGCGGAAACGCAGAACAACACCTACCAGATTGCTTGTGAGGTTTGGGCTTTGAATGAGTGCGCTATTCAAAGACATTCCTTGAAAGGATGCTGAGCAGTCAAAACTACTCGTAGAGTGCCCTTTTTAGGATGGTGTACCGCATGATGTGGCAGATACCAGACTGTTGCGCTTTTCATGTTCAACTCACCATCTGGCACCATTTCTGCATAGCCACTTTCAATCACTCCCTGCAGGAAGGCTGTATACTCAGAGTGATATTCTGCATTTCTCTCCAATTTTCTTTTTAAGGAAAGGACGCGTTGCTGTGCCTGCTGGTAATTGTTTGGCATGTTTACATTCTCCTCCTTCAAGGGTAAAGGTAAGTAGTGACCATTTTTCCATTCTTTTGAGTTTTCCATAAGATATACAACTCTAAATGTTCTGTTACATTTTTACAGCATAGAATAACTGCCATACAGGAAACTGTCAGTGTGTCAGATACTGAGGACATTGTTGGGGACATGTCTTATTTGTGTCTTATTTGTGAAATGTGTGTATGTTTTACATAAATTTAGAGGGATAGTATCTTATTCCAGCATCTGCTATTCAAAATACTGATGAGGAGATTCAGAATATACATGAGTGAGGACAGACATGTACCTTGAATAGATTAAATTTGCTTCTGAAAGAGTTATCAGTAAGTCATTTGAAGAATTGTAAAAATGTATGTTTTTTTTGAGGCCTATTTATCAGCTTGGTCCTCCTGCCTCACAAAGTAAAGGCAAGTTGCTGTGTTCCTCTGAACATGTGCAGTCTCACAGTTTGGCTTTACTGAGATACTAAATATACATTTTTATGGAGATGTGCAATATTGTATAACAAAGGAAGGATAACATACAAGAAGGGCTGATTTGTTGTCACTAGGTATGATGAGTTTAATGAACTCATCCTCATTGCAATGAAAGATGATTGACATAAGACAAGATAAGACTTTATTGATCCCACACCAGGTAAATTTATTATGCACTCTTAATGCTCTCTGTATGTGCAAGGCCAGGAGAATTTTAAACATGTGACCATGTAGAGACAGAAATGACGTGCTGTCCTGTCAATAAGATAAATAACTTAAGGATGTTTAGTTTGCTTAATAAAAGGACAAAATATAGACCTGTTCTATAGGAAAGGTATTCTCCAATGGCTTCTGTTGTGAGCTGGCGCTATATAGAAAATGAAATTAAACAAAATTCACTTGGCCTTCAAACTGCAACCTGAATGTTCAACCTTTTCACAGAATTCTGTCTTGAATTCTGTCTTGACTGACAAATCATTATATTAATTGTTATTGTTACATTTCTTCATCTTCAGCAGGGGACCCCAAACTTCCCTTTCCTGGGCCACATTAACCAGCTCTGACTGGGGGATCCCGAGGTGTTCCCAGGCCATTGTGGAGATATAATCTCTCCACCTAGTCCTGGGTCTTCCCTGTGGTCTCCTCCCAGCTGGACGTGCCCGGAACACCACCCTGGGGAGGCGCCCAGGGGCATCCTTGCTAGATGCCAGAACCACCTCAACTGGCTCCTTTCAACGCAAAGGAGCAGCGGCTCTACTCTGAGTCCCTCACGGATGACTGAGCTTCTCACCCTATCTCGAAGGGAGACGCCAGCCACCCTCCTGAGGAAACCCATTTCGGCCGCTTGTACCCGCGATCTAGTTCTTTTGGTCATGATGGTTATTGTTATATTTCAACAATACAATTAAGTCTATAGATGGGCTACGGGTCAAAGTCAAAAATCAAGTTTTTGTCGATTACACCACATGTACAGGACATAAAGGGGGGTCGAAGTAAGTCCCCCCTGTGTGCAAAAACATATACAGGGGTACAAAAATAGTGAATAGTACCAAGACATAAAATGTGATCACAATAAAATTGTGATGTATGAAAATCTGTTAGGCAGTGCTCGGTTTCCTCCTTTCCCCTGTGTTTTCCCTGTGTTTCCTTGCCCCCTTGTGTTCTTGTCTGTCTTTCCCTGTCTGTTCAGGTCCATGCTGTGGGCTGCACCTGCCTGGCCAGCTCCTCCAGCCCTGCCTCCTCTCACGGGAAGAACATGCAAACTTCACACAGAAAGGCCCGACCCGGGAATCAAACCTGCGACCTTCTTGCTGTGAGGCACGCGCACTACCTGCTGCGCCACCGTGCAGCCCACAAGTTCTAATACTCATCCTAATATATATGATGATGTTATAACTAACACAACATAGCAAAGAAACAAAGAAAGGCAGACTATATTTGCCCAAAATGATTATTACTACTTATCATAATTGTCTTTTATCAAGTATCTAACGTAACAACAACAGCATAACTACAAACCTCTAGATGTCAGTATGGTTCCATGGTAGAATCTCAGACAAACTTTGTAGGAAAGTTAAAATCACAGCTTGGTCATTTTCCAAGCTATAACCACCGAAAAACCATTGATATCATCCAGATTATGGGCTTGGTACTGTATGAAAATTCAAAGTTTATTCAAACATAGAGATTCAGTTATCCTGGTGTATTAGAAAGAAGGCACACAGACATACAAACAGTTTGCTTCAGGAATGTCAGGAATGTCTAATTTACAAGCATCAGCATTATCTGATTTTATAGGTTCCTCTGGGACCTGGCATCTTTCATTCAGACAGTTTTATTGTCCTGATCTCTCGTGGGGCTCTCAGGAAAGATTTAGCATTGCCATGAGAACATCCTGAGCAAGAGATAGCCTTTGATGTGAAGGTGTTGGTATTCCCGCTACCCCGAAAGAGTGTGGAGGAGATGTCTCTAAGCCAGACATCTTGTCTCTCTCCAAATTAACACCTCCTGTAAAAGTTCAGTTGGTCAATAGCTCTTGAAAGTTGGGATGTTTTACAACTCCGTTTCTCCTGAAGGAATGCCAAAGAGGGGGAAAGAGGGTCGATTACAGGTCAGTTCTGCTACACTGGTGTTCTGCCATTCATTTCAAACGAGTTGTTGGAGAACAAGCGCCACAGGTTTGGTAAATTTGCCAGCAGTTTTAAAACTGACTTTGGGATGTGAGGATCCCACACTGAATATTTAGTTTATGTTCCTGGACTCGCCAACACAAACACTGGAGGTGTCTTTCAGAGTTAAGTACGGTGATGGCTCATATATGGTGTACACCATCTCCCAACAATTTAAGTATTTCAAGTGTGGAGATGCGGGACACAAACATTTTGCGTGTCCTCATAAACAGCAAGCGACGGCTCATTCCACCCAGGCACCAGCTGGCAACGCTAGTTAAATGCCCTGAAGCATTACGATGACCTGGATGAATGAGAATATTCACAGGCATCATTCTGCCATTGTTTTTGCTATAAGTTTTTCTCTGCAATTGTTTGTGTTATTTCATACCACCTATATCCTCTGTCATACTATTCATGATACATTATTCATTACTCATAATTGTGTTTAATAAATAAAACCTTTTTATTCAAGTCGTGGTCAGACGGTGTCCTTTTGAGCTGGATATTAACGATCCCTGTATCTAGAGTTTACGCTTCAGATTATCAGACTGGTCTACTGTTGGTTCATTCGTTAGTATTTCATCAGCATTACAGCAGTTAATCCCTGCAGTCCTTAGCTGAGGAAGGTGGTGCCCCGGTATTTTATCAACAAATGCAACATCAAATTAAGTTAATTCCCCTACACCAGATGCACTGAAACCTGAGAAATAGGGATAGGAAACCATTCAAAACTCTTGCGCCACTTGCACGTCCACAACCACCACCACTCACGCTCACAGTCACCAGAAACGAAAATAGCTGCGTTTCCATTACCCCTAGAAATGCGCAAAACCTAAATATCGCAATAAAATACTGGTAATGGAAACACCTATATTTCGAAAATCCTCTCAAATATCGCAAAAACATTTTTACGCTCTCATGAGGTGGTTTTTCAGATGTGTCGATTTAAAAGTGTATCGCAAAAGTGTAATGGAAACACTTTTTTTGCATTTACATGTCGCATCTGGTGCCACAAGAGGTTCAAGAACATCACAAAGCTCGTTGAACGTGGCCCGGGTCATCCGAAAATGTTGTATCCACAGTTCGTCTGTGAATTCCTCATTTACAATCCTCTCCCAGGAATCCCTTATTTCGTGCCCGCTGCCACACATAAGGGCTTCGCCTTTGAACAGTTATACGTTGCCTCCGCCTTCTGTTCATAATAAGTACAGCAACAGCCGTAGCGGCTCCTGAGATCAGTGTACCGAGACGCATAACGCTTTCGGCCATCTTCCAGTCTCGCGGGACGGCCGAGAATTTACGAGAATTTCGGTTAGTTCGCAAAACACCGTTCAATGGAAACACCTGCAAGTAGCACTTGAACTTTGTCGAAATTTCAGAAATATCGCTTTTATTTTGCGAACAACTGTAATGGAAACGCAGCTATTGAGAGGAGAGGAGAGGAGAGGAGAGGAGAGGAGAGGAGAGGCAGTTCAATATGTGACCAAACAGGAAGTGCGGAGTTACAGTGGTCCAATCTGACGCTCACTCTGTGAACACATAACAGGAAACAGAGTGGACGGTGTGTAAGTTTGATTCATGGTGTTTTCTCTTCACACAAAGACAGGTAATCAGTTCATGAGTTGACACGCAGTGCCATCTGCTGCCTGTTCACATTAACACGACTTCTGGCAGAAACAATAAACTCAGGACTTCCTGTTGGTTTGAGTGTAACTGTCTGTGTCCTCTCGTCTGATGTTTGACATAAACACCATAAACCTTCAGCTGTCTGATAATCAAATTTAAATATTTAACTGTTTCCCCTCATGTTCCCTCTTACTTGGGGTGTTTCCTGTAGACCGTCCCATCCACCCCCACTGTGGTCTTCAGGTGGTCCAGTCCGTGGTAGACCTGAATGCAGTTGGCGAGGGTCACCAAGGCGACAGCACAGAGATGGCCGGAGTGAGAGGAGATGGTGTCGCAGACCAAATGCAGCACGTGGGCATCGACCGGGTCCAACCTCAGGTCGAGTCGGGTCAGGATGGACTGAGCATTCTCCAGACCGCGGTGCTCCCTGAGCCACAAACAGACAGGAAGTGACATCATGAGGCTCATTAGTTACACTCTTTAACAGTGATGCCACTCATCAGGCATGTATCCATCCATGAAACGGTTATCCTGATGAAATAGCTACTAATAATCATGTAACAAGAGGATGGAAATGTGTGTGATGTTTGGACAAAGGCTTTAAAGGTCACTCACTCTTCGTTCTGAGAGATGAACTTGGTCTCAAACATCCCCAGGGTCCGCAGCAAATCCAAGGTCTGTCCCTCAAACAGCTAGCTCTAGCTAGCCGGACAATTTCTCCCAGATACATGCCACTGATCATCTTCTCAAAGCTGCAGCACAAAGAGAGGCATCAAAAAACAAGTCTCTAAAAAGGGACAAACACTTGTTCTGGAAACATTTCCTCAGCTGCTCTCGACACAAAAGATCATAGATTGAATGCAAGGACTGCAGAGATGTTTTGAGGACGAATCTTCACAGCTCTGGGGATCACCTGACCTCCTCTGGTGCCACCAACAGGTCAAAGTTCTCACTGTGAAACATTTCAGCTACAGTGATGGCTCCAAGAAAATCTCTACAGCTATTGAATGCACTGAAGTGGTTGTTCTGCGTGTCGACCGATCGTCTCAGTGGTGCATCCTACAGTCATTCCACTATTCACCAAAGAACAGTGCTGTTTTCACTGGAATACCATCAATGGTAGACTGGACCTCCTTCAACCAAACCTTCAATGACATACAGTCTCCGGTCCTGAGTCAGCATACACTGTTGTTATACTTCTTTCTTTTTTTTATATACATGGAGGGGTTGTTTTTTATCCTTTTTGTCAACTTGAAAAAACAAAAAGCGTATCTCTTCCTATTAGGAATCGAGCCTCCCTTTTGAAACTTTTCCTTTCCTCCTTTTTAAACGGTTGTTTTTTTTATCCTTTTTGTCAACCTTAAAAAACAAAAGGCATAGCTCTTCCCAACTGGAACTGAGCCTCACCTTTGAAAGTTCTCCCAAAAAAAGAAAACCTCTTTTACTTTAGAATTGCTTTTTTTTTTTTTTTTATAAATGTAAGGCTTTAGGCAAGGAACAACAGAACCATGCATGACCCTATTTTAACTCTGTGTGTATATGGATGTGTTTGTCTCTTATTTAACTTTTAACCTCAGCACTTGTTTATATATTTTTATACATTGTGATTTTTACTAGCACTTGTTTAAAGGCACTTTTTTATATGCTTTTAGCACTTATGTTTTAATAACCCCCCTTGTTCTGTGTCTAACTTCTTACATCTTAGCACTTCTTATTTATTCTCTTATTATTATAATATGTAAAGCTTACTCTTTTTAACTAATGACAGCCCTAAACGTGACAGCATAGTCCCAGAAAAAGGAGGTACTTTGATAAACATACAAGTTCCCGCTGCCTGCCTGCACCATTGCCCAATCCACCATGCATTTCTGAGCATTACACTTGGCCAGGCTTTTAAGTATTTTTTTAGGATCAAAGATCTTTTGAGCCCCCGAGAGCCACCATGTCTTCGGTGCCTGCACTGTAAAAACGATAACTAGTAATTGTTGATTTCATTTAAGTTTTCAAATTAAACTGACTCACAAATAAAGCTTTCCATTTATAACTTACAAAAACTTGTCTGCCCAGCAAATTTCTCTCACTGTTGTCCTAACTAAGATTTTCTAAACAGCACAACAAATATTAGCAACTTGAGTAGATTTTTTTGAGTTAAGTTGGGAACCAGTGGGAAACCCCATAAATGCGGTTCACCTACATGGGACACAGTATGTGGCGGGCATGATTTTATCTGCTGGCCAATGCAGTGGCCTCCCAGAATTCCGTAAGATTGTGACCATTCTTGTCAATGCAGAGGAGGTGACATTCATTTGTAAAAGACTGTGTTCCTGGTACATTGAACATTTCAGGTCCTACGAGCTTGTTGAACACACCTTTGCAGACCTTCTTGTCCTGGATCCAGATGTGCTGGCGGATTACCACCCTCTAACAGCATACACAGTTGGTGGAAAACTGATGGTGACCCCAAGGACGTTCCTTCTTCATTAAAGCAACTCAACAAAAATGGTATGTTCTTTCCCCTCCACCCTCTCCTCTTCTCCTCATCTCCCCTCTCATTCACCCTCTTTCTCTCCTTTCCTTACCAACTCACTCCTCTCCTCTCTTGTCCTCTGCTCCCCTTCCTCATTCCTTTCCTCTTGCTCTTTCTTTTCTTCTCCACACTCTTCTTTCTTCTCTTTAATATCTCTCTTCTCCCCACTCATCCCCCTCCGTCTCTCCTCTCCTCACCAACTCCTCTCCTCTCCTCTCCTCTCCTCTCCTCTCCTCTCCTCTCCTCTCCTCTCCTCTCCTCTCCTCTCCTCTCACACACTCTCTCTCTCCTCTCTCCTTTCTTTTCTCCTCATTAAGCATTATTTTTGTGCTGAATGAATTGAAGGCCTTTCCCAAGTATAGGCCAGTTGAGAACAGTGATTGAAGGAAATGAGAACCTGGATATAGACTTTAGCTTTTTTTGTATTTTTTTTTACATTTGTAGACTAAATTATTAGCAAATCAAACGTAATCAGCAGATAAATCTGGAAAAAGGTCCTCATTTGCTGCCGTATGGTATAGGTGTCAACTGTCTTCTAATCAGGTTTGACTATTCATTTTCTCCCACCTTTTCTCTCTCCTCTTTTCAGACTTTGTTACTTCGGGTAGTTCTTTCCTCCAGAGAAGCCCGGCGAGTCCAGCTTCCTGAAGTACCAGGATCTGTGGGGCAATTGATTGATGTACTCAAAGAGAGACTCAAACTTCCAGGTGATTTCTCACTACAGTTTGAGGATCCAGAGTTTGGAAATGCACTATGCAACCTGATGGCAATATCTGAATTACCAGCTGAGCGTGCAGTCCTACATATAATGTGGAACTGTGATTCATCTCCACTTAACCAATCCACTGCTTCAGTGTCTTCAGTCAGTTCAGCCTTTTCCCAGGACACAGTAAGTGTTCACTCTGAAGATTTCAGGCCTAGCTGGACCAATTAAATCCAGATGAACTTAAGGCATGTCTCAGAGTGGCCCTCTCCATTTCTTATCCCCAAGTTTTCATATGACGTTGAACTGAAATTGTGTAAGGTTAATGTGACATACGAAAAATCTAAGAAGGCCCTTGCAGTGACAAGAGACATGAAGACGGAGATTTTGGATAAAATTTCAGAGGCAGTTTTTGAAATTAAAGGCTACCCCGAGAAAGATGAGCTTGAGTCAGTTGCTTCTGCACTGGCTCTCAAGCATCCATGTCTGAAGGAGCCAGGTAGCATCACAGGCTACGGGGGATGGAAAGCAAGTATCAAGCACAAACTTGGAAACTACAGGTCAAAGCTTCGTCAGGCAGGCTGCAATGAGGTAAATGTAAACAGGAAAAGAAAAGGGGGGGGATGAAGAGGGCAGTTCTTTCACCCTTAAAAAGCCCAAACGTGGAGAGGTCAATCATGTCCCAACACCATGATGATTCTACTCTTGAAGAGGAAAGAGTTGCTCTGGTCGATGAAATGAAGAAGAAACAAAGGAACATGACAGTCATACAGCAGAAGATGGCACTGACATTTTCCCTCAGGCGGAGAGAGGTTGTGGAGTGTCAACCAATGGTATCTGAGGTCCAGGAGAGATGGCCTGCGCTGTTTTCCTC
The DNA here is from genome assembly GCF_039877785.1 of Chaetodon trifascialis. Taxonomy (NCBI): domain Eukaryota; kingdom Metazoa; phylum Chordata; class Actinopteri; order Chaetodontiformes; family Chaetodontidae; genus Chaetodon; species Chaetodon trifascialis. Next base: position 22,021,642 of record NC_092076.1, on the reverse strand, counting down.
TGAGGAGGTAAGCTGTCCTGATTTATTCAGTAATTCTGTTATTCAAATTAGGCACAAGTTATTATACTAGATTGACTATAATTGAAGAAGTAGCTACAGTATTTGCTGGGGTAATGTATTTGCAAACTTTATTATACCTTGTGCTACCACTCCACTCAAAGCCCCTCCAACACACTGCACCCACTACACCATCAGTCCAAAAATTTGTAATGCCAGTGTTTTTGTTATGTTATGTCCTCCCAAGGAGTGCATCACTTACTGCAACTGTAATGGATGTCAAAATAGTCAAATTTTTATTGAATTGTCAATCCTCAAGGTCCATGTTTACAAATGCCATACTCTGTTGCCAGTGTTGCATCGAAATCTGTGACTCATTAGATTCTTTGACCTGTCCTAATATTCTTACCCTAAACATTTCACTCCTATGGAAGCCCATTTCTGCCAGTACAAGAAAAAAGAATCCCTATGCTAAATCAAAATTGTGAAATAAAAAGTCATTCTGATACGAAATTTTTAAGTAGTTTCACCTGGAGAAAAATGACTAAATTTGGACTTTATCTCATAATTTTGACTTTTTTTTTCTTATACTGGTGGAAATAGGGATTCTATAGACTGAGATGGTTAGGGAAAGAATACTAAGGCAGGTCACAGAATCTGATTGGTCACAGGTTTCGGTGCAACACTGGAACATGATAATATGCATTTGCATATTGATACTAATCCATTGAGGATCAGGCAGCAGTTTTAGGACAGGAGTGAATAGTAGGCAAGCAGCAGAGATGTAGATGGACTGACATTTATTGATGACTGTGGGAAATGTAACAATAAAGAACACTACTGCAGTTGAATCTGGTCTCTAGACAGACTAGAGTGAAAAATTACAGAAAAAAATGGCTTGTGCTCCTTAAACTGTTAAACTATAGGCATCCATTTTTTTTTGTACTCATAAGGAATTTACTGTGGCCAAAGATTATGTACATAAATAAAGACAGCCACCTACCTTGCACCTCTGCAAAAAATAAATTATTAAATAAATAAATAAAAAATAAAAATCCATATCCACATAATGAGGTATTCATGAGAGACACAGCATTATAAACTAATGGTTGCAATGGCTAGTGACATGCACCTGCATTCCTTCCATATAAATACTGAAGATGACAGGGTATAAATGCACCTACTATTTTTGCTCTGGTCCCACCATCTAGTGGTTAGACTGCCTCACTACAAGTACGGGTGAACTGTATTCTGTTATGTCAGTTATCACACAAAAACATGATGGATTGTTTCAAGCATTAGATTTTCACTTGCATCAGAATTAGATTTAATGAAACTGAATTTGTCATTCTCTATGTACGGTATTTTTTGTATGTGTAAAATTCCATTAACTGCTTTTTCTGTGCTTTGTTTTCATGTTAACTCACTTAATAACTTTATTTATTAATATTCATTCATACAATGTAGTTCTAATTGGTTTGATGTTCTCTAGTGCAATTATTATCTGTCGTTTTTTGTTCTTGCATCTGTTTCAGTTTATTTTCTTTTCCTTTCCTTTTTCCATTTAAAGTTAGTTATGTCACCATCAATATTTTTACACACTCCACATTCACATCATTTGGTTTAGACAGCAAGAGTCAACAGAAAAAATTAAACTATGTCGTTTTTCAGTGAAGATTATACTGTCATTGTGTAGTTGGCAGTATGCAGTAGTGTTTCAACGCTCAACAGATGGCAGTGTAAACCTGCAGTACTATTAGCACTGAAGCCTGGAGAGTAACAGTGTCACAGATCGACTCAAACATAAAATACTGCTCCACTGACCAATGGTCTTTTTTTACAGTATAGACACAATCTTTGTGGATGTAAGTTTGATTGTTCAGGATAAACATGCTGATTGTATAATGAGACACAGACTAAGGACGAAAGATAAAGGATGATTCAGGTTCACTCACAGGTGAAGAGGAGTCAGTAAGAGTGAAATCCTGGTGAGCTTTCAAACACTGCATTCATTTCCATAATTAATTGTAGTCATTACAGCTGTCTCCCGAGGGGGAGAATGGACGGACGGACGACAAAGAGGGATGAGGCAGGAAGAAAAAGAGGACCCCAGAGAGAGGTGAAAGATAGAGAAGAGCGATTCAAGAAACACAAAGATGGAGAGACGATGAAAGGAAGATTGGATGAGTTGGTTTGAAAGTTTTGCTGTTTTAGACACCTGCTGTATGACAGGTCTTTCCTGAAAAAGCTCACACACACTACAAAATAGTTAGGTAAATCACCAACATAGCTTAAAAAGAAGACAGAAGAGTACCATCAGTGCATCTATGCCATCAATGCATACCCCAGAAGGGATACGCGGTATAGAAAATGGATGGATGGATGGATGGATGGGATCAAAATCTAATCTTAACTTATGAAAATAGATCAGAATGTATTTGTTGCTTATATATTCATATTATATCATTAATCTCAATCTGCATACTGGAAAATAAAGCTACTAAATAAATGTGGTGGAGTTAAAAGTACTAGAGTAAAAGTATTGTTTCAGAAAGTTCAGTTTTTCAGCTTAGGCTCCAGTCTCTTGATGAATTTGAAGAAGCACGCAGTATAGGGCCTCAGCAGCTTTCCCCTCTGCCTCCCCAACTTTGCTACTGTGTGACACTTAATTAAAGCTTTAATTAGCTCCCTGGGAAGTGTAGAAAAGCCCTCTCTCACTTATTATCCATTCCTTCCCTTATACCTCTTATCATGTGATGCTGTGTAATTGTTGCCATATATTACTTGTGTGAAAGGCCTCCGCCAGCATGCAGGCAAAAGTTAAAAATCTGTCTGTATCATTTCTCACACCTTTCGCTTACCAATATTGTTGAATCACTCTGTGAGGTTTGTATGTTTTAATGGTGGCAATTTTCTTTTTTTTGCAAGCAACTGAGTGTAAACAAACAAATAAGACAAACTGTCCTTGTTCTTCCTGGGAATTTCAACATTGAAGGGTTTTTGGATGAGTATTAGACAGTTTTTTCTGAAAACAGATCTGCATTTTTTCACTGAGCTTTACTATGTGTCATCCGCAGTGCTGCGGATGAAGAAAGATGGGAATGCCAGTAATAAGCAAAAATAATTCTGTAAGTGTGAACAGTTCCGCATAGTAATATGCATTTCTTTTCCATTGTTAGACTCAGGCTGACAATCACTGCTTGTTATGAAGAGCTACTGAAATGACAGATCAGAGGAAAAATCAGTTTTCTTGCACTCATTTGTTTGTTGTGCGTTTTACATCTGTCTGCCATTGTGGGAGCTTGGCAGCAGAGATCATGAACATCCTCTTCCCTCATGTTCATAAAAAGTTTCTATTATTCCAGGGCATTTTTGAACCTCAGGAGAGAACAATGGAGGGGTTTCTCCAATGCGGACCCTTAAATTAGCATGGTGAACCATGTATTCCTTTAGCTCTGAACAGTAATGACTTCATGAGCTTCTTTAATGATAAAATTCTAACTATTAGAGACAGAATTCATCGACTCCTGCCGTTAACAGGTACTGTTTTGTCTTCAAACGCAGAAATCGTAGAAACTGTTACTCAGTCTGTCGCAGTTTTAGACTGTTTTACTCCTGTTGACCTTCACCAACTAATTTCAATAATTTCATCATCAAAATCATCTACCTGTATTTTAGATCCTATCCCGACTAAGCTGTTTAAAGAAGTATTACCTCTAATTGACTCTTCAGTTTTAGACATGATCAATCTCTCTTTATCAACAGGCTACGTACCACAGTCCTTTAAAGTAGCTGTGATAAAACCGCTACTGAAAAAGCCTACTCTTGATCCAGGGGTTTTAGCCAACTATAGACCGATATCCAACCTTCCCTTTCTCTCAAAAACTCTTGAGAAAGCAGTTGCCAATCAGCTGTGCGACTTTCTAAACAATAATAGTTTATTCGAGGATTTCCAGTCAGGATTTAGAGTGCATCATAGCACAGAGACAGCACTGGTTAAAGTTACAAATGACCTTCTAATTGCATCTGATAAAGGATTTGTCTCTGTACTAGTCTTACTGGATCTTAGTGCTGCATTTGACACCATTGACCATGGCATCCTATTGCAGACACTGGAACATTTCATTGGCATTAAGGGAACTGCGCTAAGCTGGTTTAAATCCTACTTGTCAGATCGCTCTCAGTTTGTACGCGTTAATGACGACTCCTCTGTGCTCACTAAAGTCAGCTATGGAGTTCCGCAGGGTTCTGTGCTTGGACCAATTCTATTCACCTTATATATGCTTCCTTTAGGTAAGATTATCAGGAAGCACTCAATAAATTTTCATTGCTATGCAGATGATACCCAGCTATATTTATCAATGAAACCGGAAGAAACCAGTCAGTTAACTAGACTACAAGCATGTCTTCATGACATAAAGACCTGGATGACCTGCAATTTTCTGATGCTAAACTCGGACAAAACTGAAGTTATAGTAGTAGGCCCTAAACATCTTAGAAGGTCACTTTCTGATGACATAGCAGTTATGGATGGCATTGCGCTGGCCTCCAGCACCACTGTAAAGAATCTGGGAGTTATCTTTGACCAAGACATGTCCTTTCACTCCCATGTAAAACAAGTTTCAAGGACTGCCTTTTTTCACCTACGTAATATCGCAAAAATCAGGCATATTTTGTCTCAAAATGATGCAGAAAAACTAGTCCATGCATTCGTAACTTCCAGGCTGGATTATTGCAATTCTTTACTATCAGGCTGCCCAAATTCGCTGCTGAATATTCTCCAGTTGCTCCAGAACGCTGCAGCACGTGTTCTGACAAAAACCAGGAAGCGAGATCATATTTCTCCAATACTCGCCACTTTGCACTGGCTCCCTGTAAAGTTTAGAATAGAGTTTAAAATTCTCCTCCTTACTTACAAAGCCATAAGTGGCCAGGCACCTTCTTATCTTAAAGAGCTCATAGTACCTTATTGCCCTACTCGAACACTGCGTTCCCAGAATGCAGGTCTACTTATGGTTCCTAAAGTCTCAAAAAGCAGAACAGGAGTCAGAGCATTTAAGCTATCAAGCTCCTCTCCTGTGGAACCATCTTCCAGTCTTTGTCCGGGAGGCAGACACTGTCTCTACATTTAAGAGTAGGCTTAAAACTTTCCTTTTTGATAAAGCTTATAGTTAGGGCTGGCTCAGGCTTGTCCTGGACCAGCCCCTAGTTATGCTGCTATAGGATTAGACTGTTGGGGGACATCCAAAGATACCCCGAGCTCCTCCGTCCTTCTGTCCCTCTCCATCCGCACGCTCTCATGTCCTACCACGGCGTGTTACTAACTTAGCTCCTTCCCCGGAGTCTCTGTGCTTTGTCGTCTTGCAGGTTCCCATGGACAGTGGCTGAATCTGGATTGTGGATTTCAGCTGCGTCTCCTGCCTTGGCCCTGCCTGACATCCACTGCAACTGCTACTGCTGTTATTACATCCACTGTCACTGTTACTGTGACTGCATGTCTGTCTCTCTGTCTCTGTCTCTCTCTCTCTCTCTGACTGCTTTTCTTTCTGTCTGTCTGTCTGTCTGTCTGTCTGTCTGTCTGTCTGTCTGTCTCACTCTCTCTCTCTTGCTCTTCCTCTCTCACCCAACCGGTCGAGGCAGATGGCCGCCCACCCAGAGTCTGGTTCTGCTCGAGGTTTCTGCCTGTTAAAAGGAAATTTTTCCTCGCCACTGTCGCCAAGTGCTTGCTCATGGGGGAATTGTTGGTTTCTTTGTAGATAAAAGAGCTTGGTCTGTACCAGCTCTATATGGAAAGTGTCCTGAGACAACTTCTGTTGTGATTTGGCGCTATACAAATAAAATTGAATTGAAATTGAATTGATGTATTTATGGCAGCCCTGTGCTGTAAAGGCTATACAGCCGCCGAGTATTAGGACCCAGAGATACAGAAACCACAGGCAGGGATTGTGTAAAACCAGGAATAAATTTATTAACAAAATGAAGAACAGAAAACACGCTCAACGAGCGGAATGATAAACAAACAAAAGGCGCACTCAAACCGAGTGGAGGATGAAGAAAACAAAAGACGCACTCAAACGGAGTGGATGAACTAAGGGAGCACCGACGAAGCGGGTATGGCACGAGGCACACGTGGAAGCGGCAGACAGGCACTGAAAAGAAAAACACAGCACGTAAGAGGCTGGAAAAAACGAAGGACAAAATAATGACTTTTGTTAACAAGAGAGGAAGACAAAGAGACTCGTACTTACAGACCAAACAACCAGAACTCGACATGGGAATGAGGAATAATCCGGCAAAGGAGAGGAGCAGGTCCATGCCTTAAATACTCTCCCTGATCAGGGAGAGTGAGTGCAGGTGAGTCGCCGTGGGAGGAGCTGGCAGCAGGTGAGGGGCTGCCCAGCCACGGATCCAGGGGTAGACAGACAGACACACACACACAGGGAAAAGGGAAAGGAGACACACAGGGAGAGACAGGAAGCCAGGATCTTAACATGTGCGACATTAAAGTTTTAGGAGGGAAAATGATTGCACATTCAGCTGTGGTGTAAAGGCCCT